>NC_134691.1:113599802-113778690 GCF_050947455.1 Rhinoderma darwinii
CACATTATAAAACACCAGCAATACTCAAACAAATTTAGTACCAAGCAAAATCCGCTCTCCAAAAGCCAAATGGTGCTCCCTCGGCTCTGAACCCTACAGCGTGCCCAAACAGCAGTTTCCTTCAACATATATGGCATCGTCATACCCGGGAGAACCCTTTTAACAATTTTTGGGGTGTGTGTCTCCAATGGCATAAGCTTGGCATAACATATTTGCCACTGAATGGCATATCTAGGGAAAAATATAAATTTTTAATTTGCACCATCCGCAGTGCATTCATTTATGGAAAAGACCTGTGGGGTGAAAATCCTCACTACACCTCTTAATAAATGCCTTGAGGGGTGCAGTTTCCATAATGGGGTCACTTCTCAGGGGTTTCTTTTTATTATTTCACATCTGAGCCTCTGCAGTTGTGAACTAATACTTTGTAAATCGCCAAATTAGGCCTCCACTCCGCATGGTACTCTTCACTCCTGAGCCCTGTCATATGTCCAGGCAAAAGATTAGGGCCACATGTAGGGTGTTTCTAAAACCGGGAAACACCGCATAATAATTAGAGGGCTGTCTTGTTATGGTGGCACAAGCCAGGCACCACATATTGGCATATCTATGGAAGAAAATCCCATTTTCACTCTGCAACATCGAGTGAACACTAATTTCTACAAAACACCTGCAGGGTTAAAATGCTTACTACACCCCTTGGTAAATGCAGTGAGGGGTGTCGTTTCCAAAATGGGGTCACTTCTGGGGGGTTTCCACTGTTTTGGGCCCACAGGCGCCCAGAAACCAATCCAGCAACATCTGCACTCCAAATGGCGGTCCTTTCCTTCTGAGCCCTGCCGTTTGCCCAAACAGCTGTTTATGACCACATATGGGGTATTGCCGTACTCGGGAGAAATTGCTTTACAAATTTTGGGTTCTTTTTTTCCTTTATTTGTTGAGAAAATGAAAAAATTTGCGCTAAAGCTACGTCTTATTGAAGAAAAAGGACTGTTTTTATTTTCATTGCCTAATTCTAATAAATTCTATGAAACGTCTGTGGGGTCAAAATGCTTACTACACCCCTAGATGAATTCCTCAAGAGGTGTAGTTTCCTAAATGGAGTCCCTTTTTGGGCGTTTTCATTGTTTTGTCCCTTCAGGGGCTTTGCAAATGTGACATGGCCTCCGCAAACCATTCCTGCTAAATGTGATCTCAAAAAGCCAAATAGTGCTGTTTCCCTTCTAAGCCCTGCCGTGTGTCCAAACAGCCGTTTATTACCACATGTGGGGTATTGTTTTACTCGGGAGAAATTGCTTTACAAATTTTGTGGTGCTTTTTCTCCTTCAGTCCTTCTGGAAATGAGAAAAAATTAGCTAAACCTAGATTATTTTTGAAAAAATTTAGATTATTATTTTCAGGGCCTACTTCCAATATTTTCTGCAAAAAAACTGTGGGGTCAAATCGCTCACTATACCCCTAGATAATTTCCTCAATGGGTGTAGTCTCCAAAATGGGGTCACTTGTGGGGGGTTTCCACTGTTTTGTCCCCTCAGGGGCTTCGTAAATGTGACATGGCCTCCGCAAACCATTCCTGCTAAATGTGGACTCCAAAAGCCAAATGGCGCACTTTCCCTTCTAAGCCCTGCCGTGTGTCCAAACAACCGTTTATTACCACATGTGGGGTATTGTTTTACTCGGGAGAAATTGCTTTACAAATTTTATGGTGCTTTTTCTCCTTCAGTCCTTGTGGAAATGAGAATAAATTAGCTAAACCTACATTTTCTTTGAAAAAATTTAGATTATCATTTTCACAGCCTACTTCCAATAATTTATGCAAAAAACCTGTGGGGTCAAAACGCTCACTATACCCCTAGATAATTTCCTCAATGGGTGTAGTTTCCGAAATGGGGTCACTTGTGGGGGGTTTCCACTGTTTTGTCCCCTCAGGGGCTTTGTAAATGTGACATCGCCTCTCAAACCATTCCTGCTAAATTTGAGCTCCAAAAGCCAAACGGCGCTCTTTCCCTTCTAAGCCCTGCCGTGTGTCCAAATATCCATTTATTACCACATGTGGGGTATTGTTTTACTCGGGAGAAATTGCTTTACAAATTTTGCGATGCTTTTTCTCCTTTAGTCCTTGTGGAAATGAGAAAAAAAATCGCTAAACCTACATTTTCTTTGAAGAAATGTTGATTTTAATTTTCACGGCCTACTTCCAATAATTTCTGTAAAAAACCTATGCGGTCAAAATGCTCACTACACCCCTAGATAATTTCCTTGAGGTGTCTAGTTTCCCAGATGGGGTCACTTTTGGGGGATTTTCACTGTTTTGGCACCGCAAGAGCCCTTCAAACCTGACATGGTGCCTAAAATATATTCTAACAAAAATAAGGCCCAAAAATCCACTAGGTGCTCCTTTGCTTCTGAGGCCGGTGCTTCAGTCCAGTAGCACGCTACAGCCACATGTGGGATATTTTCTAAAACTACAGAAACTGGGCAACAAATATTGAGTTGCATTTCTCTGGTAAAACCTTCTGTGTTATAAAAAAAATTGTATTAAAAATTTATTTCTGCAAAAAAATATGAAATTTGTAAATTTCACCTCTACTTTGCTTTAATTCCTGTGAAATGTGTAAAGGGTTAAGACATTTTCTAAATGCTGTTTTGAATACTTTGAGGGGTGAAGTTTTTAAAATGGGGTGACTTTTTGGGGGTTTCTAATATATAAGGCCCTCAAAACCACTTCACAACTGAACTGGCCCCTGTAAAAATAGCCTTTTGAAATTTTCTTGAAAATGTGAGAAATTGCTGCTAAAGTTCTAAGTCTTGTGAGGTCATAGAAAAATAAAAGGATGTTCAAAAAACGATGCCAATCTAAAGTAGACATATGGGGGATGTTAATTAGCAACAATTTTGTGTGGTATAACGGCCTGTCTTACAAGCAGATACATATAAATTGAGAAAAATGCTAATTTTTGCAATTTTTCACTATATTTTCGTGTTTTTCACAATTAAATACTGAATGTATCGACCAAATTTTACCACTATCTTAAAGTCCAATGTGTCACGAGAAAACAATCTCAGAATCGCCCGGATAGGTGAAAGCATTTCAACGTTATTACCACATAAAGTGAAACATGTCAGATTTGAAAAATGAGGCTCTGTCAGGAAGGTCAAAAGTGGCTAAAGAGGGAAGGGGTTAAATGTATTAACTGACCCAAAAGGCATGTTCCTTGTGCTGGTATGCCAACTAAATAACCGAATATACACGATTTGAACTGTATGGGTCCGTAATTGCGGACCATATTACAGTCAGCAATTACGGAGATTTTTTACGGTCGTGTGCATGGGGCCTAATAAAGTACTTAGGAAAATTCAAAAAATACAAAGAGGCAGTTTAATTCTATGCGGTGATTTAACCACTTAAGGACACAGCCTAATTTTGGCATTAAGGCTCAGTGCCCATTTTTCAAACCTGACATTTCACTTTATGTGGTAATAACTTCGGAATGCTTTTACCTATCCAAGCAATTCTAAGACTGTTTTGGGCTTTATGTTAGTGGTAAAATTTGGTCGATACATTGAGTGTTTATTTGTGAAAAATAGCAAAATTTAGAGAAAAGTTTGAAAAAATTAGCATATTTTTTAATTTAAATGTATCTGCTTGTAATGGTTATACCACACAAAATAGTTACTAATTAACATTTCCCATATGTCTACTTTATGTTGGCATAATTTTTTGAACATTCTTTTATTTTTCTTGAATGTTACAAGACTTAGAACATGAGCAGCAATTTCTCATATTTCCAAGAAAATTTCAAAAGCCTTTTTTTAGGTACTACTTCAGTTCTGAAGTGGCTTTAAGGTGCCTATGTATTAGAAACCACCATAAAACCCCCCAATTTTAAAACTAGACCCCTCAAAGTATTCAAAACAGCATTTAGAAAGTTTCTTAACCCTTTAGGCGTTTCACAGGAATTAAAGCAATGTGAAGAAATTCAAATTTAATCAATTTTTTCTGTAACACAGAAGGTTTGACCAGAGAAACACTACCAAATATGTATTGCCCAGAATCTGCAGTTTTTAGAAATACCCCACATGTGGCCCTAGTGTGCAAGTAGACTAAAACACAGGCCTCAGAAGCAAAGAAGCACCTGGTGTATTTTGGGGCCTCTTTTTTATAAGAATATATTTTAGGCACAATGCAGGGTTTCAAGAGGTCTTGTGTAGCCAAAAGTGACCCCATTTTGGAAACTGTACCACTCCATGAATTCATTTATGGGTGTCGTGACCATTTAGACCCCACAGTTGTTCCACTGAACTTATTTGAATTGGGCTGTGATATAACATATTCCAGTTATATGCGGTTTTTGCTAAAAATTTCTTATTTTTACAAGCATAAAATACCACATTTTTTACATTTTACAGTTGAAACCCCCTATAAGTGACCCCAGTCCTGCTGGACCTTTTCTGGTGCTAAGTCATGTATGCAGAAGTCCCTGAGGTACCAGTACAGTTGAAACCCCCGAGAAGTGACCCCATTTTAAAAACTACACCCCTTAAGACATTCATCTAGAGGTGTAGTGAGCATTTTGACCCCACAGGTACTGTATAAAAGATAATGCGCAGCAGATGGTGCAGAGTGAGATTTGCAATTTTCTATATATATATGCCATTTCAGTGTCCGATATAGTGTGCCCAGCATGCGCCACCGGAGATATACACCACATAAACTGTAATGTGGATTCTCCCGGGTACGGAAATACCCTACATGTTTCTGCTATCTGCTGCCTGGGCACACGGCAGTGCTCAGAAGGGAAAGACGAGGGGGATAAAAAGGGTCAGGGTCAATTAAAAATCAAGGGATGTATGATAAATTCAAAAACAATCTTTCATACAGAGCCCTGGTTTTTCGGGACACGTGTCACATTGATATATTGTGTCCTTCCTTATCCCCCTCTTTGAGCAGACTCTGCACCTCTTTTGACTTTTTCCCTTCTTGCCCGTTAGGGGAACTTCTCGTGGAAAATGTTGCCCTGGTACTATGCCTGTGGCCTCGCTTCCAGAAGTACTGGGTGCCCACCCTTCCTGGTCCCTAAAGATTAGGTTCTTGATAATCACCTCTTGAAGTTCCAGGAAAGTTCCCCTCTGGCTTGTACGTCGATGTAGCACGTACGCATTGTACAATGCCATCTGTATGATGTGCACGGCCAGCTTCTTATACCACGCCCTCGATTTCCGAATGGCACTGTATGGCTTCAGGACTTGATCTGACAAGTCCACCCCTCCCATGTACCTATTGTAGTCCAGGATGCAGTCTGGTTTGGGGGTCTCAGTACTGGTACCTCGTACAGGTACATGGGTACTGGTGTGGCCATGTATTGTTGTCAATACAAGGACAACTCTCTTGTCCTTGTACTTTGCGTTAATTCCCAGTAAGTGGGGGCATTCTGGGGGCTGAATACTGGTGTCCTTCCCTTCATATATTCTAAATTTGTACGTATACCCTGATGCACTCTCGCACAGCTTTTAAATTTTCACGCCATAACTTGCCCTCTTACTTGGCAGGTACTGGCAGAATTGAAGCCTCCCTTTAAAATGTACCAGGGACTCATCAACAGAAATACACTTCTCGGGGGTGTATGCTTGGGCAAATCGGGCACTGAAATGCGGGTATCAGTTTATACAAACGGTCAAAACTGGGGTCATCTCGGGATGGGCACTGCTCATTATCAGTATAATGTAAGAAGCTAAGTATTGCCTCATAACGCATCCTGGACATAGCCATGCTAGTACATCGGGTGTGGTATAACATGTCTGTACTCCAGTAGGTCCTAAGGGATGGCTTTTTCAGAAGCCGCATGTTCTAGAGCAGTCCCTAGAACTTGCCCAACTCAGCTACGTCTACAGGAGTCCAGCTGTGGGATTGGGCATAAAATGATGTGGGGTTCTTTGTTGTATACTGTTGGGCATATAAATTTGTCTGGGACACCATAATCTCTATAAATTCATCCATTAACCGGTTAAGGACTAGGCTGTTTTACAGCTAAATGACCAGAGCAAATTTCACAATTTTGCTATGTGCTTCTTTAGATGGCTATAACTCAGCAGGTGAATAAAGTTCATCTTTGAATTTTACACTCTTTTTAAAGGACAGATAAGGCTTTGTTTTAGTGGCATTTGTCAGTATATATCATTTTTATTTTTTTCTCTAAAGTGGGCAAAATTGGAAAAAAATGCAAGAATTTAGCAATTGCGCCAGTTTATGCTAGCATTTTTCACACACGGTATGGACCACGGACAAAATTAATCTCCTTTCACATTCCTCCACTTCTCCCGTGCATGGGGATACCAAATATGTGTGCCTTATTCACTGTGCGGGCATGTGCCAGGGCTTGGCATAAAAGGAGGCTTTTCGGCCTTTTCGGTCCAGGAATTTTGAATTTGATTTTATAGCCGCATACTGTTTTCTGGGGGGTGTAATGCTGCTGAAACATTAGAATCACCCCATAAATGACTTCATTCGCACAAGTAGACACCACAAGGTTTCCTTCAAGGGGTTTATCATATTTTTAGCAAGTCCAGTTTTCTTCTGAAAGTTTCTTGAATAAGATGGAACAAAAAAAAATCAGCTATTTTTTAGCAAATGCGTCAGTTTAGGCTAGTATTTTTCACACACGGTATAGACCACGGACAAAATTCATCTCCTTTCACATTCTTCCACTTCTCCCGTGCATGGGGATACCAAATATATGTGCCTTATTCACTGTGCGGGCATGTGCCAGGGCTTGGCATAAAAGGAGGCTTTTCGGCCTTTTCGGTCCAGGAATTATGAATTTGATTTTATAGCCGCATACTGTTTTCTGGGGGGTGTAATGCTGCTGAAACATTAGAATTACCCCATAAATTACTTCATTCACACAAGTAGACCCCACAAGGTTTCCTTCAAGGGGTTTATCATATTTTTAGCAAGTCCAGTTTTCTTCTGAAAGTTTCTTGAATAAGATGGAACAAAAAAAAATCAGCTATTTTTTAGCAAATGCGTCAGTTTAGGCTAGTATTTTTCACACACGGTATAGACCACGGACAAAATTCATCTCCTTTCACATTCTTCCACTTCTCCCGTGCATGGGGATACCAAATATGTGTGCCTTATTCACTGTGCGGGCATGTGCCAGGGCTTGGCATAAAAGGAGGCTTTTCGGCCTTTTCGGTCCAGGAATTCTGCACTTGATTTTATAGCAGCGTACTGTTTTCTTGGGGGCGTAATGCTGCTGAAACATTAGAATTACCCCATAAATTACTTCATTCACACAAGTAGACCCCACAAGGTTTCCTTCAAGGGGTTTATCATATTTTTAGACAGTCCAGTTTTCTTCTGAAAGTTTCTTGAATAAGATGGAACAAAATAAAATTACCTTTTTTTTTAACAAATGAGTCAGTTTATGCTAGCTTTTTCACACACAAAATGGACCACGGACAAAATTCATCGCATTTCACATTCTTCCACTTCTCCTGGGCATGAGGATACCAAATATGTGTGCTTTATTCATGGGCATGTGCCAGGGCTTGGCATAAAAGGAGGCTTTTTGGCCTTTTCGGTCCAGGAATTCTGCACTTGATTTTATAGCCGCATACTGTTTTCTGGGGGGCCTAATGCTGCTGAAAGATTAGAATCACCCCATAGATGACTTCATTCACACAAGTAGACCCCACAAGGTTTTCTTCAAGGGGTTTATCATATTTTTAGACAGTCCAGTTTTCTTCTGAAAGTTTCTTGAATAAGATGGATCAAAATAAAATTAGCAATTTTTTAGCAAATGCGTCAGTTTATACCAGCATTTTTCACACACGGCATAGACCACGGCCAAAATTCATCTCCTTTCACATTCTGCCACTTCTCCTGAGCATGGGGATACCAAATATGTGTGTCTTATTTATCACATAGAGAAGTAGGAGGGAGGGCGGACAATAGAAGAAGCTTATTTCACAAATCGCTTTTTTTCAAAGCTGGTTTTACAAAACTCAACTGAGTTTCTATAACACTTCCAAAAAATCTGCTCTTGAAGCAGAAATCCCAAAATATTCATCTAGGGGTATAATGGGAATTTATTTTTTGGGGTTTTCTAAAATAAGAAATTGCAGGTTTATGCAAATGGAGCTCTCCAGCAGATGAACTTTAGAGAATATGCAAACATGACATCCACCCCCCACCCACCCATTCCCTCCTTCACCCTTGGAGTAAAATCAGGGGAAAAATAAAAACGTAATGTAGGGCAAATATATTTTCAACGAATTAACTAAAATCTAATAATTCAGAACAGTGTGGTATTTTTTAAAACATGGCTCAATGCACAGGCCTGGTTGTGAGGGACATGAGGGACAGAAATATCGGGAATCTTTGCGGTGCCCGTCTTTTCTGCAGACGCGGCACTTTTTCTGAGGGTTGCTTCTGGTTGGTGTTGGGGGAATCCGATTGATGAAGTGTCTTTCAGTCAGTCGCGTGACATCCTCAGACTGGGGGCATTCTCGGGTGTCCTGAACATCAAAAATGAGGCCTTCGATAATTTTTTCCTGGAAATCCAGGTATGTGTCTCTGCCTCTGTTTTTTTTGTAGAGCACAAATAAGTTGTGGATGGCCACCTGTAACAAATAAATGGCCACTTTTTTGTACCAGGTTTTAGTTTTGCGTTTTACTAAATAGGGCTGTAAAACCTGGTCGCTTAAATCCACCCCCCCCCATGTACTTGTTATATTCGGACACGCTCACTGGTTTGTGCTTGTCCGATGTTGCCCCCCTTTCCCTCACTGCCACTGTTCCTGCGGTATGAATCGTGCTTAGCACATACACATCTTTGCGATCCCTGAACTTGACCGCCAGCAATTCTTCAGATGCATAAGCACAGGAGTCCCCCTTTACCATGCGCTTCCCCACTAATTGCTGTGGAAAACCAATTCTGTTTTTGCGCATGGTACCACATGCCCCAGTCCTTGCAGCATGCAAATGCCTAAACAGGGGCACACTCGAATAAAAATGATCACAGTACAGGTGGTACCCCTTGTGAAGCAGAGGCTGCATTATCTCCCACACGATCTTACTGCTGGTGGAAAGATCAGGGGGGCATCCAGGAACATTTATTGTGCGGTCCCGCCCTTCATAAATTCTGAAGGCGGTGGTATATCCTGACCCGCTTTCACACAATTTGTAGAGCTTAACGCCATATCTTGCCCTTTTTGAAGGTAGATATTGGCGAAAGCTAAGTCTGCCATGAAAGTTGAGGAGGGATTCGTCCACACTTACATTCTGCTCAGGGGTGTAGAGTTGCAGAAATAAATTATTCAGGGAATTTATTAGCGATCTTATTTTGAACAACCGATCCCGGTTTGCATCGGTACTTGGGGGGGCCTGTGCGTTGTCATTGAAGTGGAGGAACCTCATTATTGTCTCATAACGAGACCTGGGCATTACTGCAGAATATATTGGGGTGGCTTGGGCGGGTCTTGTTGACCAGTAAGACCTAATGGAGGGCTTTTTGACAATACCCATATTTAGGGTGAGCCCCAAATTTTTTTTTAATTCCAGCAAATTGGTGGGCGTCCAATCTCTGGCATGGGTGGATGAAGGTTTCTGCCTTATATATTGAGTGGCATATAAATTTGTTTCGTGGACAATCTGATTTAGGATGTCGTCCGTTATAAATAAATGGAAGTAATCCATTTGGACAAAATTTGTATTGTCCACGGTTATGCCAGGAGTGGCAGTAAATCCGTGGATTCTAGGCCCAAAAGATGGGGCAGGTGCCCATACAAGAGCCTGGACTGAAGGGACCAGGCTGTCCCGTGCTACAGCGCTACTTGGCCCTGCGCTTTCAAGTTCTGCAGTTTCAACTGCATCAGGGGCAACGTCCCCTGAAGATGAACCTGAAGTGACGCTGTCATCGTCACTACCAAAAACAGGTTCCATCTCGGACGCCATCTCTGATGCGGTCTCCGACTCAGACCACAGCATGGCGTATGCCTCCTCGGCGCTAAACAACTTCCTCGCCATAACGTAACTAACACTAACACTAACTAAACAAATTGTTTTTTTTTGTTTTTTTTTTTTTTTTATATAAAACACACAAACTAACTGCTATATATATCTACACTACCGCTAACAAAAAAATAAACCGCTATTGCTATATATATTATATATATGTGGATATATATATAATTATATACTCCCTACCTGCCTATTCTAATAGAATAAAAGATAGAAAGGTAGATAGATAGAAAAAAAGATAGATGGATAGATAGATTGTATAGATAGATAGAAATCTATCTATACAGAGAATGTTTTAGAGTGTAACTGTATTTTTTGTGTAACTGTAACTGTAATCTTCTGGCAGCAATTCTCCCGAGTCTCTTCTTCTCCTCAAACTGAAACAATGTTTGAGGAGAAGAAAAGAGGCAGGAGATTTACTGCCAGAAAAGTCAAAATAAAACAAATGTGGTCGCTGTGATAGGTTTTCACAGCGACCACATGTTCAGGGACCATCAGATTGGTCCCTGATACTCTGCCCAGTGCCCAGAGCTGTTGGTAACAGCGTGGGCACAGGGCTGTGTGCACGCGATCGCGTGCACACTGTTTTCTATGCAGAAATGCATGTGATCGCTGTGATTGGTTGTCACAGCGATCACATGTTCAGGGGCCAAAAGATTGACCCCTGACATTCTGCCCAGTGCCCATGGCTGTTAGCAACAGCCAGGGCACAGAGCTGTGTGCACGCGATCGCGCGTGCACAGTCTCTGAAGTGCCGCCGTAAATAGTCTATACGGCGGACTTTAGAGACCCTGACCGCTGGCCGTATAAATACGGCCAGCGGTCGGGAACCTGTTAAAAAACTTAAAGGGCCAGTGCGCGCACAATTGCAGGAAATCTGCAATCAGTCCAGAATGCTGCTGGACTATAAAAAGGGCTCTGCCCTCTTGATCATCGCCTGAGCATTGTTGTGTACTTAAAAGTATGTCTTGCAAATGGTATCCTAGTGTTTTCCAGTTCCCAGTGTTACCCGTTCCTGCTGCCTGTACCCTGTATCCCGTGCTACCGTGCCTCTGTGCCGTCTAGAGTTGAAGTCGAGTTGTGTCTTCCGCTGCATCTACTGTGTCACACCCCGCTGGGTGTCTGTCTACTGCCGGAGCCTCAACTTCAGCCAGAATCACCGCTACTGTCTACATTGCCTCAGGAACCCTTCCTGGACTATAGACTTTGTATTGTACCTGTTTAGCCAGCTGCTATCCCGCTACGCGGTATGCCCACTGGGTCCACACCCCGCACCGTGACAGTACGCTAAGGCCATGGACCCTGTATTCAGAATCCTGACAGTTCTGTAGCGTTTGTGTGAGATTTACACAAGGCAAGCATAATCTCGCAAGATTACGATGTTTCCTGTCATTTAAAACGAGATTACGCTTGCCTTGGGTAAATCTCACACAAACGCTTCAGAAGTGTCAGGATTCTGAATAGACATCACGTACTGGCTGGAGGTAATGTATATTCACTGTCAGGACACTTGAGTAACGTTAGTGTGTGTGTATGTGGCTGCACATAGTGATGTAATAAGATCACTATATGTTGTGTAAATGAATGGAGAGAAGTGTATGACGCTGATTGGTCAGCTGATTGGTCAGCTGATTGGTCAGCTGATTGGTCAGCGTCATACACTTCTCTTCACAACGCCCTCTTGGTCAAAAAGTAAAACACGCCCAGTTGTCCATTAAGAAACTCATTAGCATAAAGCTAAAATAGGTCATAACTCTGTCAAAAATGATCGTTTTTCTAAATAAAAAACACTGCTATAATCTACATTACAGCGCCGATCACATTATGTAGAAGATAGGCCACTTATAATGTGATGACAGAGCCTCTTTAACTGTCATCGTTAGCATAATGTATCTTTAGTTCTATCGAATAACATTTATATTATAACACAATATAAAGTATTTTACAGTTACTAATGTGTTTTTTTGTATATTTTTAGAGGTTTGGTTGTTGGTCTTCGTCGGATTCGAGGACTACTTCGATGACTGTGTCAATATTTTCAATAAATTGGCTAACATGGGTTGTGTTGGGGGTTTTATTTAATATGAAATGGGAGGCCTAAGGAGGTACAGTAAAGACCCCATGCACTAGAGCCCCATTACAGCTGTGTACAAAATGGAGCCATAAGACCATGAGGTTGAGGCCTGACTCTCTTGATACAAAAGTCCAGAAGAGGCTGGACGCAGCCTGCAGGGCTTAAGTGGAAGCCTCCATGACCTCCCTGGTAGGGAAAGGGTTAATAGGTAAGGGAGAGTTGGAGGGAGAGTGAGGAGGAGGGATAAGGAGGAGTCAGGGGGCCGTTGCTGGGCTTCCCGCTGTTTTTCGGCATTGAGCCGGAAGCAGCGGGAGAAGTAACACAGGGAGAGACAAGCTCCCCGTTGCCGCGCTCACTCAGTATGGCAGAGGCAGGGTTGTTAGAGCAGCTGCGTGCTGCTGCTGTGCACCACGGTCCCGGATGGCTGGAGGAGACCGTGGCTGCATTAGCAAGGATCCCGGACGCCGTGTTGCCACGTCAGGCACGGCGTTCGGGGTCTGTTGCAGGAGACAGGCTCCCCTCCCCCGGCCCCCTTCCTAGCATGGCGGCCGGGGGGGAGTCGACAACAACTGCTCCTGTCCGGAGCAGGCAGAGAGCGTTGCCGGGGGTGACGGCGATGCAGGCCGGGTCGACTCGTCCCTGCCGGCGGTCTCGACCTCCAGAGCGCCTCAGTCCTGAGGCGGTCCCGCGGACACGGCGTCGCAGAGGGAGCCCGATCACGGACGCTGCAGGCCAGGCAGCTGGGAGGACCGCCTCTTCCCAGGCCCTGCGTCCTGGCAGGAATCCCAAGCCGCGACGGGGTCCGGCGGTATGCAGGGAGTCGCAGGCCGGGCTCCCTGTCACCCCTCCCCCATCGGATGGAAGATTCGGAGGACAAGGTACGGCCGCCCCGCCTGGTGATGTTCCGGCCAGGGGGCAGGCTTCTTCAGGATCATCGAGACGGACGCCTAGATCTACAGCGACGTCGAGGCAGCAGGTCCGGTCGGAAGTCTGGGTTCCAGCGGTCGGGCGGCAGGTTGCCGGCCCATCGGTCAGTGCTTCATCATCTCCATTCCGAAGATGTCGGTGGGATGGCCAGTCGTCTGCGAGAGAGGAGCTGGAGGAAGGTGAATTGGACGCGTATCGTCGAGGTCAGGATGGTCCGGCTGACGGGAACACAGCGCCTGTGCAGCCCGGTGAGTGTATAACTCCATCATTGTCATATCCAGCGATTTTTATGTCGGGTGTCGGCGGGGGGGTTGCTAGCGTCGCATCGGTGGCCGGTAGTGGCGCGGGCGGGCGTGATGGCCCGGGTCTGGGAGATTTAGTGGGTTGCTTGAGAGAGCTGGTCGGGCGCCTAGATAGGGCGGTGGCGCCGGTAGTCACGGAAGTGTCCCCGGCGGTAGTTTGGGAGGGTCCCAGGGACGTGGGATTGTTACAAGCGCGGCCCGTGACGGCGGTTAGAGAGGCGGTCGCAGTGTCGGTACAGACCGAGGCGCAAAAAGATGGCGATCGGGTGCGTATTGATGATCGTGCTCGTGGGGAGGTGTATGTTTGTTTCGAAGGTCCGTTGGGGGCGCATTTAAAGCAGGAGGTGCGGGAGCGGATCTGGAAGGACGAATATGTTGAGATTTTTTCTCTTTTGCCGCTCGCTAAATTTAATTTAGATAAGAGCAAGCGGGACGAGAGTAAAAAGGACGAGGAGGAACGGCGGCGGTATAGGCTTATCCCGCAGACGTTCGTCAATTGGTCGCAGGCGTTCGCCATATTAGCCAGTGTGATAGGGGAAAAGGCGCCGGAAAATTGTTCGGCGTTGTTTTGTTATTTTGATGCCATTGGGGAGGCTCATAGGGCGTATGGGGGTCAGGCGTGGCTGCGATATGATGAGCAATTCCGTCAGCGGAAAGCGGTTCGGCCGGCGATTCGGTGGGACCAGAAGGATATTGCTCTCTGGTTACGGGTTACGGCTCCGGTTAGGCAGTCTTTTCCCGTGAGCGCCGGCCAAGGAGGCCAGTCTAGTCAGGTTGGACAAGGCGGCGGGGGAAAGGCGGGGTTTTGCTGGCAATTTAATGAAGGCCAGTGTAAGTTCGGGGCCACGTGCAAGTTCAAGCACGTGTGTTCCGAGTGTAATGGTGCATCACACGGGGCGGCAAAATGTATGCGTAAAAAGAGGTCAGGGAACCTGTCCTCCGCGGCTGGTCAAGGGGGTGTCACCGGTGAGGGTGGAAAAGATGGCCCCTTATCTAAATGAGTATCCGGATAGGGCGGCGGCTAAATTGCTTTACGAGGGGTTTTTGTGTGGGTTTTGTTATTCCTCCGCCTCCTTATGAGGTGCCGGTTACGCGGAGGAATTTAAAATCGCCTTACTTGCATGCCAAGGTCGTGTCGGACAAATTGTTAAAAGAAATTTCGTTGGGTCGCATGTCGGGGCCTTTTTGTTGATTCGCCAGTAAAAGATTTAGTTGTGTCCCCGTTGGGTATTGTTCCTAAGCGCGAGCCCGGAAAATTTCGTTTAATTCAACACTTATCGTATCCCAAGGGTTCGTCGGTAAAGGACGGGATAGATCACGAGTTGTGCTCCGTAGTTTATACCTCTTTCGATAAGGCGGTGGGTTTAGTGCGGGCTGCGGGTCCGGGCGCGCTGCTAGCAAAAAACCGACATCGAGGCGGCGTTCAGGTTGTTGCCAGTTCATTCAGAAAGCCAACGGCTGTTGGGCTGTTTTTGGGAATGGGGCTTTTTAAGTGGATCGGTGCCTTCCGATGGGGTGTTCCCTTTCTTGTGCATACTTCGAGGCGTTTAGTAGCTTCGTGGAGTGGGTAACGAGGGGAGTATCCGGGGTCGACTCGTTGATCCATTACTTAGATGATTTCTTGTGCGTGGGGCCGGGGGGTTCGCCGGTTTGCGGTAATTTGCTTTATGCACTACAGAAGGTGGCAAGGGATTTTGGGATCCCTTTGGCGCCAGGAAAAACGGAGGGCCCAGTAGCGACGATTTGTTTTTTGGGAATTGAAATAGATTCGGTGGCAATGGAGTGTCGTCTCCCTGCGGAGAAGCTGGGTGCTTTGAGGCTGGAGGTACGGCGGGCTTGTAGACCGAAGAAATTGACGCTGCGGGAGCTTCAGTCGCTGCTGGGGAAGTTGAATTTCGCCTGCCGGATTATGCCAATGGGGAGGGTGTTTGGTAGACGGTTGGCGGCGGCAACGGCGGGAGTGCGTGCGCCGCATCATTTTTGTGCGGCTCAAGGAGGAGCACCGAGCTGATCTTCAGGTTTGGGATGACTTCTTGGGCCAGTACAATGGTCGCTCGCTGTGGATGGCCCCAGCGCAGGATACGAGTGATTTGTATATTTTTACGGATGCGGCTGGGGCGGGCGGTTTTGGGGGCTTACGGCGGAGGTCCGTGGTGCGCAGGTCAATGGCCGGCTAGTTGGGTGTCCAGTGGACTCACGCAGAATCTGGCCCTGCTCGAGCTGTTCCCCATCGTGGTGGCGGCGACCATTTGGGGGGACAGGCTCAGGGATAAGAAGGTTTGTTTTTACTGCGACAACATGGGGGTGGTGCTGGCCATTAATAACATCACGGCGTCCTCTCCTCCGGTAGTTCAATTGTTGCGACATTTAGTGTTGGTGTGTTTGTCGTTGAACGCGTGGGTGGTGGCGGTGCATGTGCCGGGAGTACGGAATTGTATCGCTAATGCTCTTTCTCGCTCGCGGTGAAACCGGTTTCGGCAATTGGCACCGGGAGCGGAACGGCTCGGTTTGGCTTGTCCGGAACATCTTTGGGATCTGGTCTCGGTCCCGTGGAACAACTGGTATAAAGGTCTTTGGCGCGCACGACGTGGAGTGCTTATTCTGCTTGTTGGAGGCAGTGGGAGGAGTGGGTAAGAGAGTGGGTGACGTCAATACGGATAGAGACAGGTTGGTGGCACTTTTGTACTGGTTAGGGGACGCCTGGGAGGCGGGGTTTTTTCTCAAAACCTGACCAATTGGGGAAGGGTAAGCTGATAGTTTTGTTCGCCCTTCCGGGGTCGGTTATGTGCCCAGTAGAGTGCATGCAGGGTTTTAAGCCGCGAGCGGGGCCTCCAGATTTGCCTTTGTTACGTCATGTGGACGGGTCGTTTTTGTCCAGGTTTCAGTTTGGAGCTGTATTTAAAAAATGTTTGACGGCGGTTGGTGTCGCGGCGGGCTCATATTCATCTCATTCCTTCAGGATTGGCGCAGCAACTGAAGCGGGGCGCTGGGGGTTGGATGATGAAGGGGTTCGGCGCATTGGTCGTTGGGAGTCCAACAGATTTAAGTCCTATGTCCGCCCCCATTTGTTATGAGGTTTGTTGTTAACGCTTAAAGAAATGTTTTATATGGTGGTGTCTAATTGTTTTCTGTTTCAGATTCGCCTCCGTAATTGGTGTGGTTGCTGGGTCATTCTTACGTGCACTGGGGGGCTTTGAGGGCGGACGTCCGCCCGGACGGTCGCCAATTGCGCATTCCGCGACAGGATGCGGTTGTGCATTGGCTGGGATTTAGAGGTATGTCATGGAGCAGGGTGTTGGCGGAATTCCAGATATATGCCCGGCTTGATAGGGTTCCGGAGGTCTTAGTGTTGCACGTGGGTGGGAATGACTTAGGAGTCCGCCCCTTTCGTGAGTTGGTGCGGGACATCAAACACGATATGTTGTGTTTGTGGGTTTCTTATCCCAAGTTGGTGATAGTGTGGTCGGACATAGTCCCGAGGAAACATTGGCGGTTGGCTAGGTCAGTGGAGAGAGTCAATAAGGCTCGCATTAAAGTTAATCGGGCGGTGTCCCGTTTTGTAGCAAAAAACGGGGGCATTTGCGTGCGGCACAGGGATTTGGAGTCAGGAGTGGGGAACTTCTGGAGGAGTGATGGGGTTCATCTGACCGAGGTTGGCATTGATCTTTGGAGCTTGGCGATAGCAGAAGGAATAGAAAGGGCGGTGGTGGTGTGGCGGAACTCACAGGCTTAAGGTGGTCAAGGCCTGTTTCGCTGTGGCGGGGGGAGTCCTTGAGGCCAGTCAGTACAAAATGGTGGGGGGGTCGCATCGGGGGTATGCGTCCCCCAAAAAAGGTACATGGTTGAAGACTTCATCGGGTGTTATCCCTTTGAAGTGGTCTTCTGGTGGAAGGTATATCACTTGAAGGCTTCATCGGGTGTTATCCCTTTGAAGTGGTCTTCTAGTGGTCGGTATATCACTTGAAGGCTTCATCGGGTGTTATCCCTTTGAAGTGGACTTCTAGTGGTCGGTATATCACTTGAGGGCTTCATCGGGTGTTATCCCTTTGAAGTGGACTTCTAGTGGTTGGAGCCATCTGCAGAGGTGAACGGTGCTTCCGAGCTGGTTTACGGCTGGAGGTAATTACTGGTTTGCAGATGGCTAACTCGGTGTGTTCTTAAAAAAGGAATATCTGAAAGGGCTTCAAGGACTTCCTCT
Organism: Rhinoderma darwinii; assembly: GCF_050947455.1. NCBI lineage: Eukaryota > Metazoa > Chordata > Amphibia > Anura > Rhinodermatidae > Rhinoderma > Rhinoderma darwinii. The sequence continues at coordinate 113,617,328 of NC_134691.1, forward strand.
GCTCGGGTTAATGTTAACGTTAAAATTGTTATTTACGATTCTGACCCATGTTGGGTCATGTGAATTATTAGGAGGAATTCTCTGGTGGATTCCTAACTAGTTATCCGAATGTTTCGGATTTAAATTGTTTTTATAAAACTGTGAAATTAATAAACGGCTGCTGTGGCCATTTCACATCCAACCTCGGTGTCACGTGTCTTTCCTAAAGGTGGGGGTGGAGGGATAGGATGGGTAAGGGAAGGTTCATTAACACACGACTCTACTTAGGCAGGTCAAGGGGCTTAATGTTTTACTTTCTACTTACCACTATGTTATATGGAATTTGCCTAGAAATAAATGAGAATTAGAAACTGTTCAACTAGATATGACTGGTCCTCTATACAAGAGGCCTATGATCCCATTAGTCCGCACTACAAAATATTGGGTAACTCCTGAGGATGAACTGTAAGTCTATGTCACTGTACATATATATATATATATATATATATATATATATATATATATATATATATATATATATATACTCTCTAATCTGCATGTTAGAAGCTCATATATAACATGTCAATGGAAATGCTCCATTACAATGTCTGTAGATAAGTGAGTCTACATCTATGTATACATAGTCATTGAATCTGGTTTGCTGATACTGGATGGATCAGTAGAGTAATAAATACCCTTGTTTCTATTGTATCACCCCCTTTCCATGTAGACTGTGCGCTTGTGAGCAGGGCCCTCTCTCCTTATATTTATATTGTAACATTTTAGAATTGTATGTCACTGTACCCTGTAATTTATTGTACAGCGCTGTGGAAAATGTTGGTGCTTTATAGGTAATATTATTATAATTTATAATGTAATTATAAAGAAAGCGCCGCTACTTAGATAGGCGCAGTAATAATATACATTATACAATCAATGCCATCCCCTCACTTTACTACACAATGCTGCCTGAGGTCAGGGGGGCTCTAGACTTCATACAGGTTGTGTCCATGGGGCTTCCTATAGAGCTGGGATATGGGTGTCCTACTAAGGATATATTATTGGTGTGATCGCACCCACCAGCTGATCGGGGATGTTTGTAAGTTATTCATGTAAACCACATGTCATTGCAATATCTATGTTGTTTTTATTTGACTGACATTTATTAAAGCATTATGGGAAGAACATATATATTTCAAAAGATTTGAATATGGAAACCAAGTGGATAAAGTGAAGAGATCATACAGCTGGCATGTGGTTGGCATGTAACTGGCATATGATTGGTCACTCCCTGGCACCTGCCCGGAATGTTGTGATTTGAATTTTCTGCTCGGCCTACAGATCAGTTGATCAGTTAGTTGGAAACAACTGCAGCGTCTTGTTATATACAAGAAGCGATTCATAGATATTTGAGGACACATTTTTGGTTTTTGGGGAGTTTTTTTTGCTGTTTTTTATTCCAGGATTACACCATACTTTCCTGATCATCTACTGGTAAGTGCAGATCTTTACACACCACACACACTACACACAGGACAGTATATACACAGTACACAAGGTATAAGACGACGGGCGTGACCTGGTCAGTGGATTGATATTTTCAGGGGCCATGTCATTTACTGATCAGTTTTGTAATTCTTAACCCCTTGTGGACACAACCCATTTTTTCAAATCTGACACGTGTCACTTTATATGGTAATAAATTTGCAATGGTTTTAATTATCGAAGTTATTCTGACTGTGATTGTTTTCTCGTGACACATTGTACTTGTATGTTAGTGGAAAAATTTGGTCGATAAATTCAGTACTTATTTGTAAAAAAATTCACCAACATCTTGAGGAAATTAGTAAAAATTAGCATATTTCTACATTTAAATGTATCTGCTTTTAAGACAGATAGTAATAGCACACAAAATAGTTACTAGTTAACATTTTTTTAGAAAATTAATTTTAATATAGAAAATTGTTTAACACAGAAGGTTTTACCAAAGACACGCAACTCAAAATGTATTGCCCAGGTTCTGCAGTTTTTAGAAATATCCCACATGTGACCCTAGTGCGCCACATGACTGAAATACTGGCCTCAGAAGCAAAGGAGCACCTAGTGGATTTTGGGGCCTCCTTTTTATTAGAATATAGTTTAGGCACTATGCCAGGTTTGAAGAGGTCTTGTAGTGCCAAAACATAGGAAACAACCCCAAAAAGAGACCATTTTGGAAACTACACCCCCAAGGAATGTATCTAGGGGTATAGTGAGCAATTTGACCCTGCAGGTTTTTTGATAAATGTATTTGTAATTAGGTTGTGTAAATCAAAAAAGATTTTTTTTCTCATAAAATATAGATTTAGCTACAATTTTTACATTTAACTAAGGAATAAAGGAGAAAAAGCACCCCAACATCTGTGAAGAAATTTCTCCCGAAATTGCCTGGACATATGACAGGGCTCAGAATTGAAAGAGCACCATGCCCATTTGAGTCTTATTTTGGTGAATTTAACTGCATTGGCCCACAAGTGCAGGGCTTCAAGGTCAAATACTGAAACAAACCCCCAGAAGTGACGCCATTTTAGAAACTACACCCCTCAAGGCATTTTTTGAGGGGTGTAGTGAGCATTTTCACACCAGAGGTGTTTTTTTTTATTAGAAATTAATGCACAGCGGAGGGTGCAAAGCGAAAATATTTTTTTCCACAGATATGTAATTTCAGTGCCCAATATGGGTGCACAGCTTATGCCGCTATGAAAAGACAGCTCTCTAATTATTATGCCGTGTTTCCTAGCTTTAGATACACTCTACATGTTTGTTGCCCTAATATTTTGCCTGGACATATGACCGGGTTCAGGAGTGAAAAAGCACCATGCGCATTCGAGGCCATTTTAGCGCTTTATGAAGCATTGGCCAACAATTGCTGGACTCTCAGGTCAAATAGTAAAACAAACCCCCAAGAAGTGGAAACGACACCCCTCAAGGCATTTATCAAGAAGGAACCAATGCTCAGGGGAGGGTGCAAAGTGTACATTTTCTACTGATATGCCATTTTAGTGCACAATATGTTTTACCCATTGTGTGCCACTGAAGACAAGTACCTCATAAACCGTTAAGCGGACTCTCCCGGGTATGGCGATGCCATTTATGAGGATGTAAATTGATGTTTGGGCACACTGTAGGGTACACAAGGGAGAGAGCGCCATTTGGCTTTTGGAGCCCAGATTTTTCTTGATAATAGTTCTGTTTGGGGCTTTACTGGTATTTCAGTTTACAATGTGGGGGCATATGTAAGCTGTGCGGAGTAAATCAGGGCATAATAAAAGGGTATAATAATGCGGTAAATGAATAATAACATGCAGATGTGTGGCAAGTGTCACACTGATAAATGGTGCCCGATTTTAACCCCCTTTTGGAACACACGCTGCACATTTTGTATCTACATTTTCTGAGAGCCAGAACTGTTTTATTTTTTCATCAACTGAGCTGTGTGAGGGCTTATTTTTTTGCGGGACAATCTGTTTTCATTGGTACCATGCAACTTTTTGATCATTTATTTATTTATTTTTTTGTGAAGCAGGGTGACCAAAAAACAATCAATTTTTTTATTCTTTTTTTATTTATTTTATTTATTTTTTTATTCTTTTTTTTTTTCGCCGTGCATCATGCTTTATAAATGACATATTGAAATTATTTTGCGGGTCGCTACCATTACGGCGACACCAAATGTATATAGTTTTTTTTATATTTTACAGCGTTACCACGGATAAAATCATTTTTTTTTTATCGTTTATTGTTTGGGTTGCCATATTCTAAGAGCCCTAACTTATTTTTGCGTCAAAAAGGCTGTGTGAGGGCTTGCTTTTTGCGGGACGAGCGGTTGTTTATATTAGTACCATTTTGTGGTACATGCGACTTTTTCATCATTTTATCAAAAAATTTCTGGGAAGGCAAGGTGATCAAAAAAGTGTGACTGGCATTATTGTTTATGGTGTTCACCGTGCTGGATTTTTTGTTTTACAGTTGGGGTCGTTACGGACCCGGCAACACCAAATATGTGTACTTTTTTAATGTTTTCAGTTTTTTCCTGTAATATAAGTTTTATTATGGGAAAAAATGCTTTTTTTGTTTATGTAACGTGAAACTTTTTTTTTTTTTTTTAGTCAACATTTTTAGTAACTTTTTTTTTGTCCCACTAGAGGACTTGAAGGCCTGAAGCCCTGATTGCTATTCTAATATACTGCAGTACACACGTAGTGCAGTGTATTAGGGCACATTCAGACGTGGCGTTATTGCTGTTGAATTCTGCTGCGGACAGTCCGCAGTTAAATTCTGCAGCTGCCGTTTTTTGCATGTCTTTCTATACATTTTTAGGAAACTTAGCTCAGACGTTGCAGAAAATAACTGTGCGGAAACTAGGCTGCGGTGCAGATTCTTCCCTCCGCAGCATGCTCATTCCATTGCGGAGAAGAAGCTGACTTTCACTGCGGATCTCAGCATTTGCATTGCAAAGGCTGAAATCTGCAGCAAGTCTGCTGTGATATCCACAACGTCTGAATTACCTGTCAAATATGAAAATGTTGCTGCAAATTCGCAAAGAATCTGCAGCAACATTTTCAGCTGAAAAATTCCGCCACGTCTGATCAAGGCCTTAGAGCTGTCAGTCATATACTGACAGCAAGCTTATTAGGTCCCATCTCTTGGGTGTGCTGGGCCTAATAGGCTTCTCTACTTGGCAACCAGGAGGCAATTGTTAGGACTCCGGTTGCCATAACAACCATAGGCACCCTCGCAATCGCGTCACAGCAGTGTCGATGGAGTACAAACCATCGAAATGCTGTGGTCGCAATTGACAGCAGCATTCAGGGGGTTAATCGGCGAGGGTTGGACAACAGTCCAGTTCCTGCCGTTACAGCAGAGTTTCAGCTGTGATATACAGCTGACACCCGCTGGTGATGGAGCAGGCTCAGCTTCTGAGCCTGCTCTATCACTGTCAAGGACAGTTACGCGACAATGCGCTAACCCCTTGGCGGCAGCGACGTAAATGTACGTGACATGTCGTAAAAGGGTTAATAACATATCTTCTATTTTCCTACATATATGGGGGGGTCACAGAAAAACTGTACAAATATTAGGTTGGGTTAGAAAGAAAATCACATTTTTATACTGAGTTAAAGTCTCCTAATATGTCTCACGCCTTACAATGGTGACTTTGGAACAGATTATCTGAAAAATTACGCAACTTTTTATATTGGTCCAGTTTTTAATATGTAAATAGAAAACAAATTGCTTATAGTCATAGCTGGAGGCTGGGCATTACCTGGCACTTGTACCCGCTTAGCATGTTAGAATTTGAACTGGCAGACTATTTGGGCCTCTGTAGATTTCCAGTGCAGCAGTCCTATACCATTCAGTTCTGCGCACATGACCAGTAAATACTGTGCGGGGGAAGAATTTATTAAGACTGGCATTCCAGTCCTAATAGGAAACAAGCGGAGTAAGATGCAACAAATTTCTTAAGAGGCGCATGCTAGATTTACGCTATAATTTACGCCAGTTTCCTGCACAAATAATAATAAATGCGTCGGGCCATAGGTTTATTTTAAAAAAGTGTCAAGGGCGACGAAAACGGCCCGACAGTCTAAATTTTTGTCACTTTTGAGCCGTTTTCGATTTTTCTACGCCAGATAACAGGCGTAGAAAAGTTGTTAAATTCCTCCTATGTTTTTACATGTGATAATCAAAAGATAATAGTTCTAGAAAATGCTACTAGTACTATTTCTATTCCTATCCACACCACACATGGATCCTGCGGCAGGGTTGTTGGTGGAGTGATAGTTCAGATCTACAAGGTCTGCACAGAACTTTATTCTTTTACAAGTGAGTGTCATGAAGAGAGACTGAAGACCCGACTGTAATGTAGAAGATGAAGCTCCAGATCTTAGTGCTCAGTGTTGGAATGACTCCCTCCTTGCACTCCACATATAAGAACACTACATTTTTCTCCATGTGTAAATATCTTTATATACTATCTGTGTGTTCAGCAGCCAGTGACACACGGACTGCCCGCTAGAGCAGAAGACATGGAGCGCCGGCAAGAGAAAGAAGGCACCGGCGACATGAGTACCATGATGGCATCAGCACTGCTGGCCGGCTTCACTATAAGGGTATGTTCACACGTTGTGTAAACACTGCGGATTATATGCCACGTATTTCATTGTGTAAAATCCACAGAATAATACAGTAGCAGCAAAGTGGATGAGATGTAACCAAATCTCATCCACACGTTGCGTAAAAAATCCACCAAAAAAACCCTGAAATTGACCTGTGGTGCGGTTTTTTCATTCCCCAGCATGTCAATCTGCTTTGGATCCGCTGCTTTTCTGTTGTGGGTTTTTCCCATTGAATTCAATTTTTGCGGCGGAAACAATGGGATTCCGTTACAAAATGTGCCATTCAGAAAAAAGAAAATGCTTTTTGTCGTTTAAAATGAATAATAAGGTTTATACTTACCACCCAGGTGTTGTCATAGCGACTCATTCTTTTATTGTCCGTCCAGGCCAGGCTCCTGGAGTGACGTTTTATCTCATGTGACTGCTGCAGCGGTCACATGGGCTGTAGCTTTATCCCAGGAGGCCGCACTGCAAGGACAACACGGGGACGCGTCGCCATAACTATGTAGAACGGGCTTAAAGGGAACCTGTCACCAGCATTTCACCTATTAAACCAGCAATACCAAGTGGTAGTAGGTGAAAAATTATTTCTATATAACCTATAATTGTCTTCTTAGTCAGCTCTATAGCTTTAATATTCAGTTTTTTTAGTGTTCCTGTGCTGTATGCTAATGAGCATAAAAGAGTCATATCTTCATTTGAAAAGAGTCAAACCTTCATTCCTCAAGTCTTTCCGAGTTTACCCCGCCTCCTTACTTTTGATTGACAGCTCCACGCCTTCCCCCATCACACAAAATCCCGTGCTTGTGCATTGATGTCCTCTTCTGGTGTGTGCGTACAACGGGACATCGGATTATTACGATAAAAGGCGCAAAATGTTTTCAGACCGTTATTTACAGTCGGAGGAAGAGTTTAGGAGAGGGGAATACGGCAATGAACTTTTTATTGCAGCGGCCAGTGAGGGAGAAGTAAAGTTCAATAGGTGAAATGCTGGTGACAGGTTCCCTTTAAGTATTAGGGTATGTGCACACACACTAATTACGTCCGTAATTGACGGACGTATTTCGGCCGCAAGTACCGGACCGAACACACTGCAGGGAGCCGGGCTCCTAGCATCATAGCTATATACGATGCTAGGAGTCCCTGCCTCGCTGCAGGACAACTGTCCCGTACTGTAATCATGTTTTCAGTACGAGACAGTTGTCCTGCAGCGAGGCAGGGACTCCTAGCATCGTACATAACTATGATGCTAGGAGCCCGGCTCCCTGCAGTGTGTTCGGTCCGGTACTTGTGGCCGAAATACGTCCGTCAATTACGGACGTAATTAGTGTGTGTGCACATACCCTAAGTGTTTTTTTTTTCTGCAGTGGACATTACGCCTGAAAAACTGCACCACAATTTGGTGTGTTTTTTCGGCTGGAATTCCCTGCAGGTTCCAGGGCAGATATGCTGTGTACTTTTACGCAGCGTATTCGCCCTGTGTGAACATGGCCTTACTGTCAGTGTCTTTTATTACTTCATTTTCAATGTATAATTTATATAACCACACTAAATAATTGGTGTAGAAAAGCTGTTGAATTTCACCCTATGTTTTTACATGTTATAATAAAAAGATAATAGAAATAGTACTAGTAGCATTTTCTAGAACTATCCACACCACACATGGATCCTGCGGCAGGGTTGTTGGTGGAGATATAGTACAGCTCTGCCAGGTCTGCACAGAACTTTATTCTTTTACAAGTGACACAGTCCTGAAGGGAGACTGAAGACCCGACTGTAATGTAGAAGATGAAGCTCCAGATCTTACACCTCATGCACACGACCGAGTGTGCCGTCCGAGTCCCGTCAGTGATCCGAGGAAAGATAGGAAATGTTCATCTATTTTTCCTCGGATCAGAGACTCCGACCATTTTTCATGGACCCGATTCACCTGTTATAGTGAATGGGTCCGTGAAGACTATCGGGTGTCACTCGGATCCTTTCAAAAACGGCCTGAGTGGCACAACGGTCGTGTGCATGAGCCTTTAGTACCCAATGTAGGAATGACTCCCTCCTTGCACTCCACATATAAGAACACTACATATTTCTCCATGTGTAAATATCTTTATATACTATCTGTGTTTTCAGAAGCCAGTGACACACGGACTGCCCGCTAGAGCAGAAGACATGGAGCGCCGGCAAGAGAAAGATGGAACCATGGACGTACCTACCATGATGGCATCAGCACTGCTGGCCTGCTTCACCAATACTGTCAGTGTCAGAGTCTTTTATGTCTGCATTTCAGTGTATAGTTTATATATATTGCAGTACTGGACACTTTATCACTGACCACATACCACATCAGTATAGTAAGGCAGTCCTAAAAGAGAAATTCACTTCTACCCTACATATTGTTCCAAATATTAGCCGTTCTACTGACCACGGAGTACTTTTATATGTAAGTATTCCAGTGTACGCTGCCCTTTACATTCTATAGTATCCTATACTGCAGAATATGAAGAAGAGAAGGACAGAATTATGTAAATCGTGTCCTGGAGAGAACAAAACTCCACCATGTCCCTCCATTTCTCTGCAGCCATGAAGTAATAGATCTTCTCTGGTAATGCCAGTGACATCGGTAGTAATGTTCTGCATCCTAAGAGAATCACCTCACTGTTACAGCTTTATTCTTTATATCATTCCTTACACTAGATTCATACCGGTTACATTTATATTTTATCCATTATAAAATAATATCATATGTTCAGTATAATAAGGAAACCAGCACTTTCTGCAACTTTTATCAGGGCCAGTTTGAGGTGCCTGGGCAGTAAATCTGGTGGGTACCCATCATAATTGTAATTTTACGGGCACATGACAACTTTTTCTATAAGGTAAATCTGTATAGAAATGCATTTGTTGTCAGCCGTTTTATACCAGATAAAGCTCAGCACATGTAGTACAGGTTTCTATAGGAGCTAGTCTGTATACACGTGTACTGAGCTCCATGTGATATAAAATGATGGACAGAACATATACATTTCTATACAGACCAGTCCTTATAGAAACTGGTATATGATAAACCTTTTTCTACAAAGGGAAATCCGTGTAGAATTGAATGCACTTCTTGTGCAATATTGTAAATTACATATAAAACCTCTTACATGTTCTGAGTGGTCTATGTGATATAAATGGTGCCATTTCTACACAGACTAGCCCCTATAGAAACTGGCAAGTGCTAAACTGGTCTATCATATATCCTTTTTCTACAGGGGCAAGTCTGCAGAAATGTCCAGGTTTTCAACCATATAATACTGAATAGAGAGCCATAATATCTAGTCATAATGGGCACTAAGAGATTTCTCTAGTGGAGCCAGGGCAGGGGCTAGTCTACCTGCACCCAGAATCAGAGCGCCCCCTGTTGTGTCTTTGACTCCTCCGAGTTTATCTCCTGCTGTCCGGCAGAGAATGAATTGCTCCTGCCTGTCCAGTTCTTTTTTGTGCCTCTGGCAGTACATGCCACCCTCCGCCAGCCCTTACAGTAAAGTCCCTAGCCACCCCTGTACCGCTAAGGCTGAGATCTGTGTTGTAGCGATGACATGACGTCATTACATTGGCCTAGCACAGTAACACAGAGCTCCTGCTAACTCCTGCTGCCTGTCCTGCAGAGAAGGAACGGCTCCTGCCTGTCCAGTTCTTTTCTGTCCTGTCCCTCTGGCAGTACATTCCACCCTCCGCCAGCCCTTACAGTAAAGTCCCTAGCCACCCCTGCACCGCTAAGGCTGAGATCTGTGTTGTAGCCGATGACATGACGCCATTACATTGGCCTAGCACAGTAACACAGAGCTCCTCCTAACTCCTGCTGCCTGTCCTGCAGAGAAGGAATGGCTCCTGCCTGTCCAGTTCTTTTCTGTCCTGTCCCTCTGGCAGTACATTCCACCCTCCGCCAGCCCTTACAGTAAAGTTCCTAGCCACCCCTGCACCGCTAAGGCTGAGATCTGTGTTGTAGCCGATGACATGACGCCATTACATTGGCCTAGCACAGTAACACAGAGCTCCTCCTAACTCCTGCTGCCTGTCCTGCAGAGAAGGAATGGCTCCTGCCTGTCCAGTTCTTTTCTGTCCTGTCCCTCTGGCAGTACATTCCACCCTCCGCCAGCCCTTACAGTAAAGTCCCTAGCCACCCCTGCACCGCTAAGGCTGAGATCTGTGTTGTAGCGATGACATGACGTCATTACATTGGCCTAGCACAGTAACACAGAGCTCCTCCTAACTCCTGCTGCACAAAGATGAAGAGATCACATGGGGGAGATGATGGTGCAGCTGGCGGAGGGCTGACGTTGATGGAAGTGCTCCCAGACTCCCCTGCAGGCTGCAGTTGTGACGTTTACTAGCACTGCGCCTGTGGCGCTCATCATTTAAAGGGGTTTGCCTATCAGGGACATTTATGTCATATCCAGAGGATATGTCATAAATATCAGATAGATGCGGGTGCATTGCTGGGTCTACACAGTGGACAGTGGTAAGGGGGTCCTGTGCAACTGCGACCGCTGCGACTACTATAGCTACACCACTAGGTGTGGATTGATATTTTTAGAATTCTCTTGGAATGTCTCTAAAATTTTAATAAATGGAAATGAATCAAGTTTTAATTCATTAATTATAAAACATTTGTTAAGTTAAAAAAGAAAACTAAATACAAACTGTTCTATTGTAGCCTCCACCACTCCACGTTATGGCGCACATCCTGAAGAAAGCAGAGGACTATGTAAGTTATATCAGCAGATGATCCTATTATTACACAGAACTTCTGTAAGTCCACAGAAAAAAACCTAACCAGAATAAATTTCAACCCTACACACACACTATATATATATTATATGTATAAATATATACACACACATATATACATGTGTGTGTGTATGTGTATATGTATATATATATATATATATATATATATATATATATATATATATATATATGTATGTATATAGCCCACTCCAAAATACGAGACAGCACTCCAGTTGTAGTGAAAAATAGGATCACTTTAATCACCCCTTGCGACAATTCAGCCCTACTCCATGGGGCCTTTCTCATTGCTAGAGATATATACATATATAATATATGTGTGTGTGTGTGTATATATATATATATATATATATATTATATGTGTATGTATGTATATATACATATATATACACCGTCACATAGAAATATATATACATACACATATACCTATTGTAGCAGTTTGGGGAATGTTGTTAGGCAAAGCGACACTGAGCGCAGTATTCTTGTTAAACAGGACTTAGAAGCTTTATTTCTCTTTCAAGCAGCAAAGTGCAATAAACACAAAGGAATCTTGTTTCATCAGCATACACAAAGCTTAGAACAGAAAGAAACGTTTCAAGTAATAAAAGTTCAAGTATAAAGCACGCAGTCCAGCCCTTTGCAGGGGTTAGCTCTCACCCCTCTGTAAATATCAGGTCTGTTCAGCAGCAGACCAGTCTTCACACTCTTGCTTTCTCACACTCTCCCAGCAGTGCTTTTCTCTTATTTAATCACCCTGCAATTGTAGATGAACACAGCACTCCACGCAGCTCTATATTAGGCCATGTGCACGTTACCAGAGGATGAATCAGTTCCCAAACTTGAATACATAAGAACCATAGGACAAAATAACGGCACCAGGACTTCCAGATAGATGAAAAAAGGGTGGATTTATTCACCTCAAGTGAGCAGCGACGTTTCGGGGTTCGTCACAGAACCTTTCTCAAGCTGTACAACACTACACACATTGTCAGGTACAAATAGGAAGTACATCCAATAATTAACATAAAACCAATTGATGTACAATTTACAAAAATCAAGTGTATACATAGAACTTTCAACCCATATTATGGAACAGTTTTACAAAGTGCATAAGTACAATCGTACTTTCATATATCAGGTGCAATGTACGTGGATACAAAATATGTAAAAACAATCTACTGTGCTTTAATTAGCAATTAGGCTAATCAATGAAAGCTGCAGAGGCCAATCTACAAGATATAGTTATATGTAAATCACATAGGAAATCATACATTACCAATTTGTTGCACACCTTGAGACAGCAGCGTTAGCGCGCGCCTACTGCGCATGCTCAAAGATGGCGCCAAGACCGGAAATAGAGTCTATGTAACGCAAGCGGTGAGTAAATCACCAATGCGCATGCGCCGGATCGAAACTTGCGTTCCAGCCCATTTGCGCATGCGCGGGCTGCGTTTACCCAATGTCACAGTTCTACAAACCTAAAAAATTCACACTAGGGATGCACGATGCATCGAAACTTCGATACTGTTCAATACCGTTATTTCATGTATTTCGATACTTAGCTGTATGACTGTATGAGAGTGGGGCTGCAGCTGTGTAATACAGCCATTGCCTGCGCCCGAGTCCTGACAAGTGCGCGCCATCAGGACAATGTGATGCGGCCAGCGCTACACTAATGAGCGGCAGCACTGAAGACAGAACATGGCGGGCGCACTGCAAAACACCCCCATGTTCTGTTCTCAGTGCCTGAACCGCCGCTCATTAGTGCAGCGCCAGCCGCATCACCTCATGCTGACTGCGCACGCACTTACTGTCAGGAACGGGGCAATGGCTGTATTACACAGCCGCAGCCCCGCTCTATAACGGCGGAGATCAGAAAAACCTCTAATTTCCACTGCTATTCCCCTGAATGCTGCGATCAAAGCTGAACGCAGCATTCAAGAGGAAGTGAGAAGGGGGGATGCCCCTTGGATCGCGTCACAGGGAATTCCTGTGACGCGATTGAGGGACATACCATATATGGGCAGACAGGTATGTCCTAACAACTGCCTGTGTACTATCAGTAAACAGGCTAATGTACTGCCATATAGAAATATACCAGTACATTAAAGTTTAAAAATAAAGTAAAAACACAAAGTAATGTTAAATTTAAAAAAAATACACATACACCTTTTTTGCAATAAACATTAAAATAAGTCTCAATACATAAAAGATATACATATTCAGTATTGGCGCGGCCGTAATAACCATCACAACAATTTTTTTTCATCATTTGTGATGTGTACGCTGTAAAAAAATAAAATAAACACTGCTTTTTTCACTTATTGTGGGGCACGAGGTGTGATGAATTTAACCTCCATGTGCCTCACATTAATTGTAATTAACCCCATCATGTACCTTACACATTAACCCATTATGACTGAGAAACATGATTGGGTTAATTACTATTAATGTGAGGCACATTTAAAATTCATCACACTTCGCGCCTCACATCAGAAAACGGAAGAACTTTTTTTTTTTATTACTGTTGGCAAAGTATCGAATTGGTATCGAAATCGCAATACTAAATGAAGTATCAGTGTCGAAGTCCAAATTCTGGTATCGTGACATCCCTAACACATACGCACACACACAAACATAAGATACAGCCGCTCTGTATACATCATACAGAGCAGCTGTATCTTAAATAGTTAAAATAATTTTGAATAAAAACTAATTATAAAGTTGCACAAAACACACTGATTGACTTTATTAAATTTTAAAAAAAAAAAAACATTCCTTTTGAAAGGCTTTATACAATGTTATCTTTCTAGTTCTCCAAGGATATACAAGTGGAGGAATTTACCATGGAGAAGGTAAGAGCCTCATTTCTTGGAAAATCATAAAATCTTCCTAACCATGGAAAACCGACGTAGCGGAGTACAGGCTCATAGATTCTCTATCAAGCTCGTACTTCGCTACATCAATTTCCGAAAAAAGCTGAATAAAAACTACATAGCTAAGCGCTCACACGAGCGCTTCTGCTGCTTCGTTTTAGCTATTGGTGGGGGTCTCAATGCTCGGACCCCCACCAATTAAAACTTATGACCTGTCACTATGACATGTCAGGAGTTTGTTGAACATTTAGGTACACTTTAATTTTCCAGGAACTTCTCTAGAGCTGCACTAGATCAAAACGACAATGATCAATTTATTTTAAGTATTCTATTCAATTTATTTACAGATGAGAGACAAAGGACTGAAGATCACCGAGTACTATGTAAGTGATATCAACAGACCATCCTATTAACACACAGAATATCTGTAGAGATACATATATGCAGTTAGGTCCAGAACTATTTGGACAGTGACACAATCTTCATTCATGATTTGCGCTCTGCATGTTTTACATTGGACTTGAAATGAAACAACTGAGATGCAATTGAAGTGTAGACTTTCAGGTTTAATTCAAGTGGTTGAACAAAAATATCCTGTGAAACGTTTAGGAATTGCAACCATTTTTCTAAACAGACTCCTCATTTCAGGGGCTCAAAGGTAATTGGACAAATTAACCTAATCATAAATAAAATGTTTTTTGTTAAATACTTTGTAGAGAATCCTTTGCAGGCAATGACTGCCTGAAGTCTGGAACGCATGGACATCACCAAACGCTGGGTTTCCTCCTTTGTGATGCTTTGTTAGGCCTTTACTGCAGCGTCTTCAGTTGTTGCTAGTTTGTGAGTCTTCCTGCCTTAAGTTTTCGCTTAAAGAGGCTCTGTCACCAGATTTTGCAACCCCTATCTGCTATTGCAGCAGATAGGCGCTGCAATGTAGATTACAGTAACGTTTTTATTTTTAAAAAACGAGCATTTTTGGCCAAGTTATGACCATTTTTGTAGTTATGCAAATGAGGCTTGCAAAAGTCCAAGTGGATGTGTTTAAAAGTACAAGTCCAAGTGGGCGTGTATTATGTGCGTACATCGGGGCGTTTTTACTACTTTTACTAGCTGGGCGCTTTGAAGAGAAGTAACATCCTCTTCTCTTCAGAACGCCCAGCTTCTGACAGTGCAGATCTGTGACGTCACTCACAGGTCCTGCATCGTGACGGCCACATCGGCACCAGAGGCTACAGATGATTCTGCAGCAGCATCGGCGTTTGCAGGTAAATCGATGTAGCTACTTACCTGCAAACGCTGATGCTGCTGCAGAATCAACTGTAGCCTCTGGTGCCGATGTGGCCGTCACGATGCAGGACCTGTGAGTGACGTCACAGATCTGCACTGTCAGAAGCTGGGCGTTCTGAAGAGAAGAGGATGTTACTTCTCATCAGAACGCCCAGCTAGTAAAAGTATTAAAAACGCCCCGATGTACGCACATAATACACGCCCACTTGGACTTGTACTTTTAAACACATCCACTTGGACTTTTGCAAGCCTCATTTGCATAACTACAAAAATGGTCATAACTTGGCCAAAAATGCTCGTTTTTAAAAAATAAAAACGTTACTGTAATCTACATTGCAGCGCCTATCTGCTGCAATAGCAGATAGGGGTTGCAAAATCTGGTGACAGAGCCTCTTTAAGCAAGTGAAATGCATGCTCGATAGGGATGAGATCTGGTGATTGACTTGGCCATTGCAGAATATTCCACTTCTTTGTCTTAAAAAAAACTCCTGGGTTGCTTTCGCAGTAAGTTTTGGATCATTGTCCATCTGTAATGTGAAGCGACGTCCAATAAACCTTGCTGCATTTGGTTGAATCTGAGCAGAAAGTATATCCCTGAACAATACAGAATTCATCCGGATGCTTCTGTCTTCAGTCACATCATCAATAAACACTAGTGACCCAGTGCCTTTTGGCAGCCATGCATGCCCATGCCATCACACTGCCTCCACCATGTTTTACAGAGGATGTGGTGTGCTTTGGATCATGAGCCGTTCCAAGCCTTCTCCATACTTTCTTCCTCCCATCATTCTGGTACAGGTTGATCTTAGTTTCATCTGTCGAAAGAATGCTGTTCCAGAACTGGGCTGGCTTCTTTACATGTTGTTTGGCAAAGTCTAATCTGGCTTTTCTATTTTTGTGGGTGATTAATGGTTTGCACCTATTGGTGAACAGTCTGTATTTGCTCTCATGAAGTCTTGTCTTTACGGTAGACTTAGATACTGATACACCTACTTCCAGGAGAGTGTACTTCACAGCGTAGGTGTTGTGGAGGGGGTTTTCTTCACCAGGGAAAGGATTCTGCGATCATCCACCACTGTTGTCTTCTGTGAACGTCCAGGCCTTTTGGAGTTCACGAGATCACCAGTACGCTCTTTTTTTTTCAAGAATCTACCAAACTGTTGATTTGGCCACTCCTAACATTTGTGCTATTTCTTCATTTTTGTCCGCCTAACGGTCTGTTTAACTTGCATTAAGAGCTCCTTTGACCTCATGTTGTGGGTTCACAGCAACTGCTTCCAAATGCAAATACCACACCTGAATCAACTCCAGACCTTTTATTTGCTTAATTGATGATGGAATAACGAGGGAATAGTGCATGCTGCCCATTAAATAACTTTTGAGATAGTTGTCCAATTACCTATGGTCCCTTGAAAAAGAGGCAGCTACATATTAAAGAGCTGTAATTTCTAAACCCTTCCTCAAATTAGGATGTGAATACACTCAAAATAAAGCTGAGAGTCTGCACTTTAAACCCATATTGATTATATAACTGTATATTCAATATGTTTTGGTAAACAGCTAAAATGCCAAAACTTCTGTCACCGCCAAATAAGTCTGGACCTAACTGTATATATCAAATAGAAGCCCCTATTCCATGACTGAGGGATGATAGAGTTCGCTCCTAGTAAACCCTTCTAAACCCCCTACTGAGGCCAACCACCCAATCCCATCCTTGTACTCCTATTTCCCTCAATAAGGACAGACTCATGATTGGATAAGGTTGGCCACAGCAGCCATTTTATTGACAAACAATAACTAATAAAAATATTACCATCAAATATAAATAATCAACATTATCAACATTAATAACAAACATTCCGAGCAAAGAGATCCTTGGAGCTAAGTAGGGTATCTGCTCAGCCACTCTGCCGATAAGTGCAGTATTTACCCCCAGCCGATTCCCCACAGGCTCAGGGGCAGCGTATCCAACTGCAAATGGCCAATAATTCAACCTTGCTCCCAGGGACACCACCCAGCAGGAGCCCAAAAATAGCCGGAGCCTCCATATTGCACAATTTGGGAAGGACCATACCCACGATGAGTTCCTCCCCCACCAATTTAACACCATCTCCAAGGACCTCCAACCTGCCAACCACTGCCATGAACGAAACGCAGCATAACAAAATGATAAAACAAATAGTGAGGGTGGGCGGAAAACTTCACCTGCGTGTGCTTCTCCTCCTAATGGCGCAGGCACTGCCTTCGTGCCACTATAATCCTCAGCCTCCACCCCATAACCTCTCTCCTCCTATGACCCCGATCATGTGGCCTCCTCCTATGTCCTGTGGCCCGGGTTGGCCTTTCTTTCCAACAGCTGAAAAGTAGATTTATCACTGTAACTGTTTTTACCAGCACAAATCCCCCCTCCTCCACCACAGATATATAAAAGAATGATAAGAAAATAATATGGTAGAATTATATTTTATTTCTTTCCTTGTATAAGGATAAAGATGCAGAAGAAGATGCTGAGGACGGGGTAAGAGCCTCACTGTTACTATTACAAGATAGACATGACATATAAACCTCAACCACAGCACAGAATAACATTAAACATCTCAGAGCCCAACAAGAGGGTCTATAGTTCGGCAGAATATCGTTCAGAAGGAGTTTTCCATAGATAAATCTACATGCGGGATCATTCAGTACTGACAGCAGAGTGTGAGAAGGAATCTGAAATGGGTGAACATGGCATTCACAAGAAAAATAGGAGATTATATAGAACATTATTATATAACCCCAAAAAATTAATTCTTCCCTGTTCTGTTGTAGCCGATCTACATGAAGCTGGACGACGGCATGATGATCCCGGAAGATGTAAGTGATGTCAGCAGATAATGGTATTACTTCATGAAGATTAAATTCTTTATATTCACATTATATTAAAACCAGAAATGTAGTTATTACTGGAATTAGCGCTCACAATGTCTCTGACAGATTCCTTACATATCACACTCAGCATTTACTCATTCTGAACATTATCTGTTACATTTCAATGTGTAGTTTTAGGTTTCATAGACTCCCCAGCTTATAGACGTGCCGGCCTCAGATTTAACCTTTCCCGTCGCTGTACTGTCTTTTTATGTCGGGACAGGGTATTTAAAAATGGCGCATGCTTTGAAGCCCAGCTGGCGCCATAGCTTCTGGGTCTCTGTTGTGTTACACACCAGGGACCCAGTGGCAATGCTTGCTATCAGAGACATCTCTGATTTCAAGCATTTAACCCCTCAGATCCCCGCTACGGCTGCTATAGCGGTAGTTACGCCACTGCCTCAGATGCTGGGGTCAGATGTGACCACCAGCATCTGAAGGGTTTTTCCCTTTCCGTTTGTGGCTGGTCACCGTCTCCCATGTGGTGAGATCGCGGGAGCCGGTGTGTTCCTATAGTAGCCGGGAACCTTGTAAACGCTCCTAGTCCTGCTATAGGAAGATTTGCACTGATGCAATCAAGCAATGCACTGATCTGATTTGCAATAGATTTCAATACTGTGAGTGCAGTCTGTGGCATAAGCGATCTAATGATCGCAGGTTCAAGTCCCCTGTAGGGAACGCCCATACAGGATAAGGGATACATGTGTGATCGCTGGCAGCGATAGGGAGAACGGGGGACCGAAAGTCCCCCGAGTTCTCCAAGACTAACCTCGGACTTCCGGCGTCTGTGTCGGCAGCTCACTAATAATGAAAGGAGCGCTGGTCACGCATGCGCACAAGCGTGACCGGCGCTCCATTCATTTCTATGGAGCTGCCGACACAAACCTCGGAAGTCTGAGGTTTGTGATGGAGAACTTCAGGGGACTTTCAGTCCCCCGTTCTCCCTATCGCTGCCAGCGATCACACATGTATCCCCTATCCTGTGGATAGGGGATTCGTGTCTTTTGTTTAATGGCAGAGCGGGGAGATACCTCCCTGCTCTGCCGTAGTCATCGGTGGCGTCCCGCTGTAGCAGCCATAGCGGCTGCTAGCGGAGCCTCCGGCCATGGTGGGGGCCCGTGCCGGCGGGCGACACGTGCCCCCCCCATGCCGCGGGCCCCGTAGCAGCCGCTACTGCTGCTACGGCGGTAGTTACGCCACTGGTGCAGTAATTTAATCATATGACTGATATCACTAAAGGTTCTGCAGTCCTCCTAGTTGTAGTTTAGTCGGACACTGGAAGCTTGTCAAGAGTAAGACGGCAGGCAGAAGGAATAGTGCATGGAGGCAGCCTCTATGTTAGCAGCAACATTTACTGGGGAGTGTTGACGCGACATGTGCAGCTGCACACCCCTAAAGCAAACCCTGCATAGAGATGCACTAGCTTCTCTACAGAAATACATTAGGGTAACCCTGCATACATAGCTGTTATCACTGTTTTGGCTCTAGAATCATTACACATGGGGGAGTTCAGTGTACAGACCATACAGCCTTTGAAATTACTTCATTTTGTTTACAGGAGCCAACATTGGAGATTACACCCGAAAGAACCATTCATCTAGCTGAAGAGGAAGAAACACCAAGCTGCGCCTGGTTCTGCATTCCAGCAGCCATGATTCTCAGAAGAGCAAGGGCCAGGATTGCGTCGGTCTTCATGAGAGGAGTAAGGGAATCTGCGGTCTGAGAGGTATCTGGGGTCAGGGAGGGAGGGCGGGCATCTGGGGTCAGTGAGAGGGCGCCTAGAAAGAAGTCAGGCGACGGAGAGGGAGGGCGTCAGGCTACAGAGAGGGAGGGCGTCAAGCGACAGAGAAGGAAGGCGTCAGGCGACAGAGAGGGAGGGCGTCAGGCGACAGAAAGGGAGGGCGTCAGGCGACAGAGGGAAAGCGTCAGGCGACAGAGAGGGAGGGCGTCAGGCGACAGAGAGGGAGGGCGTCAGGCGACAGAGAGGGAGGGCGTCAGGCGACAGAGAGGGAGGGTGTCAGGCGACAGAGAGGGAGGGCCTCAGGCGACAAAGAGGGAGGGCGTCAGGCGACAGAGAGGGAGGGCGTCAGGCGACAGAGAGGGAGCGCGTCAGGCGACAGAGAGGGAAGGCGTCAGGCGACAGAGAGGGAGGGCGTCAGGCAACAGAGAGGGAGGGCGTGCGGCTCGCGTCAGGGAGGGCGTGCGGCTCGCGTCAGTCAGGGAGGGTGCGCGGCTCGCGTCAGTAAGGAGGGCATCGGGCTCGCGTCAGTCAGGGAGGGCGTGCGGCTCGCGTCAGTCAGGGAGGGCAGGCGGCTCGCGTCAGTCAGGGAGGGTGTGCGGCTCGCGTCAGTCAGGGAGGGCGTCCGCCCCGCGTCAGCCAGGGAGGGCATCCGGCTCGCGCCAGTCAAGGAGGGCGTCCGGCTCGCGTCAGCCAGGGAGGGCGTCCGGCCCGCGTCAGCCAGTGAGGGCGTCCGGCCCCCGTTAGCCAGGGAGGGCGTCCGGCCCGCCCCAGTCAGGGAGGGCGTCCAGCTCGCGCCAGTCAAGGAGGGCGTCCGACTCGCGTCAGCCAGGGAGGGCGTCCGGCTCGCGCCAGCCAGGGAAGGCGTCCGGCTCGCGCCAGTCAGGGAGGGCGTCCGGCTCGCTCTAGTCAGGGAGGGCGTCCGGCTCGCGCCAGTCAGGGAGGGCGTCCGGCTCGCGCCAGTCAGTGAGGGCATCTGAGGTCAGGGAGGGAGAGTATCTGAGGTCAGGGAGGGAGGGAGAGCATCTGAGGTTAGAGTGCATCTGGGGTCAGAGAGGGAGGGAATCTGGGGTTTAAGAAAAAACAAAATATAAAAAAGTATTAGCAATAGGGCCCCATCCAGTGTTATCACTGCAGTGAACCAGGGAGTAGCCGACCGCCAGTACTTGGGGTCAGGAAGGAATTTTTTTTCCCCCACATGGGGGTTATGTTTCGCCTTCCTCTGGTTCACATCCATTGTTTGCAGTAAATCCTAGAATTTGTCCTGGATGGTTTAGGTAGGTAGTAATAATAGGTATTAATAAAACCTATTTTAATCTATTCATTGTGTCAGTGTCATCTTTTCTGTTTGGTGTGAAATCCCCTGAACGATCTGGTAATAAATCGTCAATTCCTGACACCTGTTACTTCTAAAAAAATAACATTAAAATAAATATACTAAAATTCCTTCAGTCTGGTACAGAACAGTCCACAGAAGCTGATTATCTGGAGTCTGAGAAAAGTAAACATAAAGGAACGGGCATAACAAGAACTTTATGGGACCTGAGCCCCTTCTCCTCACTTGTACCACCCATTATGCATCTTACCCCTGGATAATAACCCCTCCTGAAATAAGGACCTGCCAACCCTCATGATCTGTGGTGTATGTGGAACAGTATCTGGTCTAAGGTGAGTGGTTGAAACACATCACATCACATCACCAGTGTTGGATTATGGTTGACATCTAAAGCTCAGTAATATACACGTTTCTTCTCTTACCACTGGCTTTGGAATTCTGTATAATCGTAGGGGTCATTCCTATAATAGATTACAATAAATTGAGTATGTGGGTTATAGCTTTATAAATGTATCGGGTGAAGTCAAGGCCGACTTCGAGTTATGTGGTGACCTCTGGAGAAATATTCCCCTCCCCCGCCACCAACTAATAATGGTGGAGATTACTTTTGATAGAAATCTGAGCACCATAGAAAGGTTGATATGAGTGCCAGTTCTATATAGCACTTCAGAAGATAATTTTAGGCAGAATTACAGATTCACCAACAACAATACCACAATTAATATGCACATTCAGAGTGCAGCCTGATGAAGAATGTTTTTAGTACAGAAAGAAAAGAACATTTTCTACTAGGTAATGAGCCAATCACTCATAGAGTACCTAAACTGCAGTAGCATGAGTTATTTAAAGAGAATCCATCACTAGTTTATCAATTCCCTATCTCCAAACTAATCTAATAGGCGCTATGATGCTGATAACTACAGGGTGATTTGTTTTCAAAAACGTTTATTATTTGCAAAGTTATTAGCTTTTTTCTAAATATTATAATGTGGCCATACTTGCCAAATAGGAGGTGACTCTTTCTTTTCAGTCTGGGCGGTGTTATGTTTTCTGTATGATGCTGACCAATCGTCATACAGCTTCTCCCCCTTCCCTGCCCAGCAACACAGAGTGATCACATAGTATACAGCTCCACTCCCGACTGTGTATTCAACTGGCGATATCTCCGGTTGTGTCACAGCTAGAACTGCGATCCTGGGGTCATATGAAAGATTAGAATCTCGGGGACGTGTCCTGATGGCAGCAGACATGGTCGTGTGCTGACTTAGCTCCGCTTCCACCTACAACTTAAGCGACAGATAAAGTGTTCTCAGTGTGTAAAAATCTTATCAACAAATCATCCTAAACTCATCCTAAAGACAGATTCTTTCTGTTATTCACTCACTCCGGGAGGAGAACTCAAACATATGACAGAACTGGGACCGGGAATCCCCCATAGAGCGCGTGGTGCACGGAGCTGAAAGACTGATAAGTGTATGTTCACACAGCCTATTTTCAGCCGTTTTTCGGGCCGTAAACATCGGCGGCTGAATGCCTCCAAACATCTGCAGATTGATTTAAAAACGGCCACGTAAAAAAACGCCTCATAAAAAGAAGAGCATGTCACTTCTTGAGCCGTTTTTCATTGACTAGAATTGAATAGAAAAAGAGCTCTGAAAAGTGCCGTAAAAAACGCTGCAAAAAACTCTAAGGCCCTGTTCACACAGAGTATTTTGACGAGTTTTTTGGCATGGAAATGGCTCCGCAAGACTCATTCAAAACCGGCCGAAAATGCCTTCCATTGATATCAATGGGAGGCGGACATGCCCTACCTTAGCACGGTTACGCCTCTGACATCCCATTGACATCAATGGGAGGCAGAAAAATTGTATTTCGCTGAGTTTTTTTGCCCGTTATCACTCAATGGGCGCGAGCAAAAAATGCAGCGAAAATAGCGGCAAACGGCGTGCAGGAATGTCAAAATCTGCCTCAAAATCCCAAATTTAATTTTGAGGCAGAATTTTCCTCCTGCAAAAAACTCTGTGTGATTGTGGGGGCTGCCGATGCTTGTCGTGGCAATCGGAGGTCAGTCAATGACCTCCAGGTTGCCATGTACGGAAGCCTCTGTGTGACTGTCACGTGACAATGACAATTAGAACACATTACACTACATAGGTAGTGTAATGTACTCTAGCAACGATCAAAGCTGCAAGTCTAAATCTCCCCTAGTGGGACAAGTAAAAAAGTAATAAAAAGGTTTAAAAAAAAGTGTAAAAATAAAAGTTCTAAGTTATATAAACAAAAAATGCTTTTTTTCTTATAATAAGACTTTCATTATAGGAAAAAAATTAACACGTTAAAAAAAGTACACATATTTGGTATCACCGCGTTCGTAACGACCCCAACTATAAAACTATAATGTTATTTTTCCCGTACGATGGACACCCCAAAAAAAAATCAATAAAAAACTACACCAGAATCGCTATTTTTTGGTCACTACCCCTCCCAAAATAGAGAATAAAAAGTGATCAAAAAGTCACATGTTCCCAAAAGTAGTACCGATAAAAACTACAACCCGTCCCGCAAAAAACAAGCCCTTACATAGCTTTTTTGACTAAAAAATAAAAAAGTTACTGCTCTCAGAGTATGGTGACATAGAAAATAAATTATTTTATAAAAAAGTGATTTTATTGCACAAACGCTGCAAAACATAAAATAACCTATATACATATGGCATCGCCGTAATCGTATCGACCCCCAGAATAAAGTAAAACTGTCATTTATAGCACACGGTGAACGCTGCAAAAAATAAACTAAAAAACATTGTCAGAATTGCTTGTTTTTGGTTACCCGGCTTGGAAAAAAATTGAATAAAAAGTGATCAAAAAAAAAATCGCATGTACCCCAAAATGGTACCAATGAAAAGTAGAGATTGTCCCGCAACAAATAAGCCCTCACACAGCTCCGGTGGTGAAAAAATTAAAAAGTTCTGGCTCTCAGAATATGGCGATGCAAAATGTGCAGTGTATTCCAAAATCGCATAAGATCGGGCGCCATTTATCAGTGCGACACCGGCCACATATCTATGAATTATTATTTATTTACCGCATTATTATACCCTCTTATTATGCCCTGATGTACTCCGCACAGCCTACATGTGCCCCCATATTATAAACTGAAACACCAGCAAAACCCCAAACAGAACTACTACCAAGCAAAATCTGCACTCCAAAAGCAAAATGGCGCTCCCTCCCTTCTGAGCCCCACAGGGTGCCCAAACAGCGGTTTGCGCCCACATATATGGCATCGCCATACCCGAGAGAACCCGCTTAACGTTTTATTTGTCTTCGGTGGCACAAACTGGACACGACATATGCACTAAAATGGCATACCAGTGGAAAATTGCAATAGTCACACCATCTGCTGTGCATTAACCCCTTTGCTCTCTATGACTTAATAGCACGTCATGGTGCGGGGGTTGATGTATGGAGCCGGCTCACGTGCTGAGCCCGCTCCATACGCTGCGGGTGTCAGCTGTGTATTACAGCTGACACCCAGGACTAACGGACAGGAACAGCGATCGTGCGGTTACAGAAGCCTGTAAGAATAACAATATACTGCAATACATTAGTATTGCAGTATATTGTACCAGCGATCCAATGATCGCTGGTTCAAGTCCCCTAAAGGGACTAATAAAATGTGTAGAAGAATTAAAGTTATTAGTAGTGAGAAAGAAAAAAGTTTAAAGTAAAAAAAAACACTTTTTACCGTTTTTCTTCTAAAGTAATGTAAAAAAATAAACAAAATTGGTATCGCTACGTCTGTAAAAGGCCAAACTATTACAATATACCATTATTTAACTCGCACGGGGGAACACCATAAAAAATTTAAATAATTTAAACCGCCAAAATTGCAGTATTTTTTGTCACTTTAGCTGTTCAAAAAAAAATGAAATACAACTTTTTGATCACTCTTTATGGTAAAAAATGGTACCAATAAAAACTACAGTACGTCCCGCAAAAAATAAGACCTCCCACCGCTCAATCAACCGAAAAATAAAAAAGTTGCGGCTCTCAGAATGTGGTGAAACAAAACAATTTTTATTTTAACAATTAAATTTTTCTTTGTAAAAGTAGTATAATATAAAAAAAAACAATATAAATTTGGTATCACCGTAATTGGATTGAGCCGCAGAATAAAGTCAAGTTTTCATTTTTATCGCACGGCGAAAGCTGTAAAAACGAAAACCCCAAAAATTGGAATCAGATTTTTTTCCTATATCAGCCCGCAAATATTTTTTTTTCAGTTTCCCAGTACATTTTATGGCACTTTAAATGGTGGCAATAGAAACTACAGCTCCTCCCGCAAGAAATAAGCGCCCACAGCACTCTATTGACAGAAAAAGAAAAAAATTTATGCCTCTAAGAACGTGGGGAGTGAAAAACGAAAATAAGATAGCAAAAAATGGATCAGACCTGAAAGGGTTAATTCATTTCTAATGAAAAAAATGTATGACCCCATGTGGGTATTGCCATACTCGGGAGAAATTGATTTACAAAATTTGGTTCTTTTTTTCTCCTTTATCTCTTGTAAAAATTAGAAAATTTTAGTGGAAAAAAAATGGTGATATTCATTTTCGCGGCCTAATTCTAATAAATTCTGCAAAAGACCTGTGGGGTCTAAATGCTCACTATACCCCTAGAAAAATTTCTTGAGGGGTGTAGTTTCCAAAATGGGGTAACTTTGGGGGTTTCCACTGTTTTGGTCCCTCCAGGGCGTTGCAATCGCGACATGGCACTGAAAACCATTCCAGCAAAATCTGAGCTCCAAAATCCAAATGGCGCTCCTTCCATTCTGTGCCCTGCTGTGTGTCCAATCAGCAGTTTATTACCACATATGGGGTATTGCCGTAATCGGGAGACATTGTTTTACAAATGTTGGGGTGCATTTTCTTCGTTATTCCTTGTAAATATTAAAAATTTCTATGTTTTTTCAGAAAAACAGTAGATTTTCATTTTTTACAGACTAATTCCTATATATTTAGCGAAAAACCTGTGTGGTCAAAATGCGAAATATACCCCTAGATAAATTTCTTGAGCGGTTTAGTTTCCAAAATGTGGTCACTTTTGGGGTGTTTCCACTGTTTTGGCACCACAAGACCTCTTCAAACCTGACAAGGTGTCTAAAATATAATATAATAAAATATATTCTAAAAGAAAGGAGGCCCAAAATCCACAGGGTGCCCCTTTGTTTCTGAGGCCGGTGTTTCAGTCCATTAGCGCACTAGGGCCACATGTGGGATATTTCTAAAAACTGCAGAATCTGGGCAATAAAATATTGAGTTGCATTTCTCGGGTAAAACCTTCGGTGTTACGATTTTTTTTTTTATTAGAAATGAATTTCGGCAAAAAAAATTAAATTTGTACATTACTTTAATTCCTGTGAAACACCTAAGGGGTTAAAACACTTTGTGAATGCGGACTCGAATACCTTGAGGGGTGCAGTTTTCAAAATGGCATGACTTCTGGGGATTTTCTAATATATAAGGTCCTCAAAGCCACTTATGAGAAATTGCTGCTAAAGTTCTAAGCCTTATAACGTCCTAGAAAAATAAAAGAACGTTCAAAAAATGATGCAAACATAAAGCAGACATATGGGAAATATTAACTAGTAACTATTTTGCGTGGTATTACGATCTGTTTTACAAGCAGATACGTTTAAATTTAGAAAAATGCAAATTTTTGCTAATTTTTGTGTTTTTCAGAAATAAATACCAAAATTATCGACCAAATTTTTTCACTAACATAAAGTACAACATGTCACGAGAAAACATTCTCAGAATCGCTTGGATAGGTAAAAGCATTCCGATGTTATTACAACATAAAGTAACACATGTCCGATTTGAAAAAATAGGCTATGTCCTGAAGGCCAAAACAGGCTGGGTCCTGAAGGGGTTAATCACCCCTTCAAAAGATCTCCACTTTAGTCTGAAAGCAGGTCCGAAAATGTTGACATTATATGTGCCCAAGACTCATCTTTTAGAAACAGATGCCCACAGAATCAAAAATATGCATTTCCCACATGTATATCATGCCCATACCACCCAGAAAAAGGCAGGAGCATTGATTGCTTTTAAATGTACTTTTTTAATATTTGCAGAATTAAAGAGGCTCTGTGTCACGGACACAGGGTATGTGGACCCACTAGGCCGCTCCGCTGTAGCGGGGAGGCAGCTGACCAGGTCACAGTCTATGTGAAAGCAAGATGGCAGACAGTAATGCTTAGGTACCTGAAATAGTCCGGGCGGTGGCTGTGGCTTCAGCACGGATGGAGGCAGGTGCGGAAAGTGGCGCCAGACGTGGCGGGCAGTATCCGATGAGCAGATGGCACTTGACGTGGCAGAAGACACTTGACGTGGCAGTTGGCACTTGACGTGGCAGATGGCACTTGACGTGGCAGATGACACTTGACGTGGCAGGTGGCACTTGACGTGGCAGATGGCACTTGACGTGGCCGATGGCACTTGATGTGGCAGATGTCACTTGACGTGGCAGATGGCACTTGACGTGGCAGATGGCACTTGACGTGGCAGATGGCACTAGACATGGCAGATGGCACTTGAACACGGGTAGGCACAGGAACAATGCGGAATACAGGAATGGTAACAGGGCACGGGTAACAGCTGGAACGGGAGACACTAAGGTACCATTTGCGAGACAGACTGGGAAAGACTAACAACGCTCAGGCAAGGATCAGAAGGGCTGGGGCATTCTTATAGGGCAGGAAATCATGTGGGTTAATGAACATTGTTTTCATGTGCGCACACTGGCCCTTTAAGAGCGTGCGCGAGCGTGCGCGCGCACCCTACGGGACCCAGCCGGACGGAGCGGAAGTGAGCGCTGGCATCTCCTAGGAGGGAGACGGAGGCCAGCGCTCACAGATCCATGGCTGCGGGCGTCGGGAGGTGAGTGAACCCGACGGCCCGCGGCCATGGGCGCTACAGTATCCCCCATCTTACGCCCCCTCTTCTTGGGACCAGAGTGAGAGAGGAACTTTTTAATAAGAGTAGGGGCGCTGAGGTTCTCTTCTGGCTCCCAGGACCTCTCCTCAGGACCAAACCCTCTCCAGTCCACCAGATAGAAAGTCCTTCCTCCAACCCTCTTGTGGTCCAGGATCTCCTTTACCTCGAATACATCAGAAGGACCGCTGGAAGCAACTGTGGAACTAGAGGTCTTGCTGTAGCGGTTCAGGACCACTGGTTTCAGGAGGGACACATGGAAGGAGTTAGGGATTCTGAGGGTAGGGGGCAGCCGCAGCTTATAGGAAACAGGGTTGATTTGTTGCAGGATCTCGAAGGGACCAAGGAACCTGGGAGCAAACTTGTATGAAGGCACCCTCAAGCGAATGTTTCGAGAGGACAGCCAGACTTTAGTCCCAGGAAGATACTGAGGCGGCTCTCTTCTTTTGGTATCTGCTTTACGCTTCATGCGATCTACCGCCTGCAAAATAGAGGACCGGGTCTGTTGCCAGATTTGCAGGAAGTCCCCATATGCAGAGTCAGCAGCGGGTACCTGAGATGAAGTCGACACTGGAAGAGGAACTCTGGGATGTTGACTGTACACGATGTGAAACAGAGTGGAGGTGGTGGACTCACTTGTGTGGTTATTATAAGAAAACTCCGCCCATGGTAGAAGCTGTACCCAGTTATCGTGTTGAGAAGAGATGAAGTGGCGGAGATAATTTTCCATGATCTGGTTGATCCTCTCAACTTGCCCATTGGACTGGGGGTGATAGGCAGAGGAAAAGTCCAAACTCACATCCAGGAGTTTACAGAGGGCTCTCCAGAACTTGGAGGTAAACTGAACCCCCCCGGTCGGACACAATGTGAAGAGGCAAGCCATGCAAGCGGAAGATGTGCGGAATGAAGAAGTTTGCCAGTCGAGGAGCAGAGGGTAGGCCGGTCAACGGGATAAAATGTGCCATCTTAGAGAACCGGTCCACCACCACCCAGATGGTGTTACATCCTGCTGAGAGAGGAAGGTCCGTGACGAAGTCCATAGCGATGTGCTGCCAGGGGGCACTGGGTACAGGCAGGGGTTGAAGCAGGCCGGCAGACTTGCTGTGAGCCACCTTGTTAGAGGCACACACCGTGCAAGCAGAGACAAAGTCCAGAACATCCTTAGGTAGCGTGGGCCACCAGAAGTGACGAGCGATCAGGTCTTGGGTCTTATGGACACCGGCGTGCCCAGCTAGTTTAGAACTGTGTCCCCAGCGGAGAATTCTTTTCCTGTCTGCCAACCGAACAAAAGTTCTCCCTGGAGGGATATTTCTAAGCTGCAGAGGATTGGCGGTGACAACGCAGGATGGGTCTATGATCGTCTGAAGGGACTCCACCGTGTCTTCCGTTTCGAATGATCTGGACAGGGCATCGGCCCTCACGTTCTTGTCAGCGGGACGGTAGTGGAGCAGAAATTGGAAACGGGTGAAAAACAGTGACCACCTGGCTTGACGAGGATTCAGTCTTTGAGCGGACTGAAGGTACGTGAGATTCTTGTGGTCGGTGAAGATCAGAATGGGGTGAGCAGCGCCCTCTAGAAGATGTCTCCACTCCTCCAGAGCCAATTTGATAGCCAGTAGCTCCCGATCTCCAATGGAATAATTGCGCTCAGCAGAGGAAAACAGTCTTGAGTAATAGCCACATACTACTGCCTTTCCTTTGGGGCTCCTCTGGAACAGAAGTGCGCCTGCACCAACAGAGGAAGCGTCCACTTCCAGTGAGAACTGCCGAGATATGTCAGGGCGATGGAGGATCGAAGCTGAAGTGAAGGCTTTCTTGAGGCTAATGAATGCGGACTCTGCCTCCGGAGTCCACACCTTGGCGTTCACACCCTTCTTGGTAAGGGTAGAGATGGGGGCCGTCAGAGAAGAAAAGTTCGGAATAAACTGCCGGTAGAAATTGGCGAAACCCAGGAACCGCTGTATGGCCCTTAGGCCTTGAGGACGTGGCCATTCCAGGACAGACTTTAACTTCTCAGGGTCCATCTTAAGGCCTTGATCCGAGATGACATAGCCCAGGAAGGGCAGAGACCTCTTTTCAAAGGTGCTTTTCTCTAACTTGGCATACAAGCGATTCTCTCTTAGTCACAGAAGAATTTGACGAACGTGCCTCCGATGGGTCATCAGATCTGGGGAGAAGATTAGAATATCATCGAGATAAACTACAACACATGTATAGAGGAGATCTCGGAAGATGTCATTAACGAACTCCTGAAATACTGCGGGAGCGTTACACAGTCCGAAGGGCATCACTCGGTATTCATAGTGCCCATCGCGGGTGTTAAATGCCGTCTTCCATTCGTCACCCCGGCGAATCCGGATTAGATTATAGGCCCCTCGCAGATCTAGCTTGGAAAAAATGTTGGCTCCTCGTATGCGATCAAATAGCTCGGAAATGAGTGGCAACGGGTACTTGTTCTTGACCGTGATCTGATTGAGACCACGGTAATCAATGCAGGGTCGGAGAGATCCATCTTTCTTTTTAACGAAGAAGAAGCCTGCCCCGGCCGGGGAGGAAGATTTCCGAATAAAACCCCTCTCCAAGTTCTCCTTGATATAGGCTGACATCGATAAAGTCTCTGGCAAGGAGAGAGGATATACTCGTCCACGGGGAAGAGAAGCATTGGGAACCAGTTCAATGGGACAGTCATAATTCCGATGTGGAGGCAACGTCTCAGCCTCTCGTTTGCAGAAGACATCCGCAAAACTGGCATACTGAGAAGGTAGATCGGAGAGTGACTGAGGCAGAGGGGGCACAACAGGACGGACTTGTGACAGGCAATGGCTATGGCATCTGGAGCCCCATTGAAGAACCTCTCCAGAACTCCAGTCGAGTGTCGGGGCGTGTAGACGGAGCCATGGCAGACCCAGCAGGATAGGATTGATAGCTTTGGGTAGTACCAGGAAGGAGATCTGTTCTGAGTGAAGAGCTCCGACCCGTAATGTCACCGGCTCAGTGATGAGCATGATTGGATCAGGCAGCGGTAGACCATTCACAGAGGCAACTGCCAGGGGTCTCTCCAGACGGACTGTGGGTAGTTGAAACCGATCCACTAGATCTTGGTGGATAAAATTAGCAGCCGCTCCAGAGTCAAGATAGGCGGAGGAAGGATGTGAAGTCTGTCCGGTGACGATGGCCACAGGTATCGATAATTTGGAAGAGGTTTTAACGTTTGGAGAGACGTTCCACCTAGAGTTGCCTCTCCAATCAACCCTAGGTACTGGAGTTTCCCGGTTTCTGTGGGCATTGACGCACAAAATGACCCTTGAGACCGCAATACATGCAAAGTTCAGAGGAGCGTCTGCGCTGGTTCTCCTGTTCTGATAACCGGACTCTGTCTACCTGCATGGGTTCCTCAGGTAGCGCACTAGGAGTGGGCAATAGTGGTCTCTGGGCAGGGGGTGCTGGTCTGTGGGCCCGGCTCTCCTGACGAACCTCTTGAGAGCGCTCCCGGATTCTCATATCAACCCGGGTGGCTAACAGGATGACTGCATCCAAGGTAGAAGGAAGGTCGCGGGCTGCCAGTTCGTCCTTGATGTGAGAGTACAGTCCCTCTCAGAAGGTCGCCACCAGTGCCTCATTGTTCCATGCCAGCTCGGCTGCTAGGGTACGGAAGGAGATTGCATACTCCCCTACTGTGGAGCCTTCTTGCTTGAGGGTCAACAGAGTGGCTGCGGATGAGGATGTTCGACCCGGCTCCTCGAACACGGCACGAAAGGACTGCAGGAACAAGGCTAGGTCCGAGGATACAGGTCCCTGTTGCTCCAAGATTGGGTTCGCCCATGCGAGGGCCTTGCCAGCGAGGAGGGAGATAATGAACGCTACTTTAGCCTCCTCAGAGGGGAAGAGATGAGGCCGTAGCCTAAAATGCACCGTGCATTGATTAAGAAATACTCTGCATGCTCTGGGGTCACCGTCGTAGCGAGGAGGAAGAGGCAGAGGAACCGAGGATCCGGAACAAACAGGGGGAGCAACAGGCAGTGGCACGGCAACAGCCTCTGGAGGAAGAAACGGGGGTGGAACAGCGAGTAGATCCAGGCGGACCAGAATAGAATTTACCGCCTCAAGGAGTTGATCCTGACGAGTGCGTAGGTCCTGCATCTCTGTCTGAATCTTCTGTACTGGGGTCTTGGGCTGGCCAGCGGGTTCCATGGCCTGAGCGTACTGTCACGGACACAGGGTATGTGGACCCACTAGGCCGCTCCGCAGTAGCCGGGAGGCAGCTGACCAGGTCACAGTCTATGTGACAGCAAGATGGCAGACAGTAATGCTTAGGTACCTGAAATAGTCCGGGCGGTGGCTGTGGCTTCAGCACGGATGGAGGCAGGTGCGGAAAGTGGCGCCAGACGTGGCGGGCAGTATCCGATGAGCAGATGGCACTTGACGTGGCAGAAGACACTTGACGTGGCAGTTGGCACTTGACGTGGCAGATGGCACTTGACGTGGCAGATGGCACTTGACGTGGCAGATGACACTTGACGTGGCAGATGGCACTTGATGTGGCAGATGACACTTGACGTGGCAGATGGCACTAGACGTGGCAGATGGCACTTGAACACGGGTAGGCACAGGAACAATGCGGAATACAGGAACGGTAACAGGGCACGGGTAACAGCTGGAACGGGAGACACTAAGGGACCATTTGCGAGACAGACTGGGAAAGACTAACAACGCTCAGGCAAGGATCAGAAGGGCTGGGGCATTCTTATAGGGCAGGAAATCATGTGGGTTAATGAACATTGTTTTCATGTGCGCGCGCTGGCTCTTTAAGAGCGAGCGCGAGCGTGCACCCTACGGGACCCAGCCGGACGGAGCGGAAGTGAGCGCTGGCATCTCCTAGGAGGGAGACGGAGGCCAGCGCTCACAGATCCATGGCTGCGGGCGTCGGGAGGTGAGTGAACCATGGGCGCTACACTCTGTCACCAGATTTTGCAACCCCTATCTCCTATTGCAGCAGATCGGCGCTGCAATGGAGATAAGAGTAACGTTTTTGTTTTTTAAAAAACGAGCATTTTTGGCCAAGTTATGACCATTTTTATATTTATGTAAATGAGGCTTTCTAAAGTACAACTGGGCGTGTTTAAAGTAAAAGTACAACTGGGCGTGTATTATGTGCGTACATTGGGGCGTTTTTACTTCTTTTACTAGCTGGGCGTTGTGTATAGAAGTATCATCCACTTCTCTACACAACGCCCAGCTTCTGGCAGTGCAGACACAGCGTGTTCTCGAGAGATCACGCTGTGACGTCACTCACTTCCTGCCCCAGGTCCTGCATCGTGTCGGACCAGCGAGGACACATCGGCACCGGAGGCTACAGTTGATTCTGCAGCAGCATCGGCGTTTGCAGGTAAGTCGATGTAGCTACTTACCTGCAAACGCTCTCGAGAACACGCTGTGTGTCTGCACTGCCAGAAGCTGGGCGTTGTGAAGAGAAGTGAATGATACTTCTATACACAACGCCCAGCTAGTAAAAGAAGTAAAAACGCCCAGATGTAACGAACACAATACACACCCAGTTGTACTTTTACTTTAAACACGCCCAGTTGTACTTTAGAAAGCCTCATTTACATAAATATAAAAACGGTCATAACTTGGCCAAAAATGCTCGGTTTTTTAAAAATAAAAACGTTACTCTTATCTACATTGTAGCGCCGATCTGCTGCAATAGGAGATAGGGGTTGCAAAATATGGTGACAGAGCCTCTTTAAATGTATTA
Organism: Rhinoderma darwinii; assembly: GCF_050947455.1. Lineage (NCBI taxonomy): Eukaryota > Metazoa > Chordata > Amphibia > Anura > Rhinodermatidae > Rhinoderma > Rhinoderma darwinii. Next base: position 113,651,152 of record NC_134691.1, read on the forward strand.
ACTGACCCAAAAGGCATGTTCCTTGTGCTGGTATGCCAACTAAATAACCGAATATACACGATTTGCAATGCATATGCTCCTAACAGCAAGCAAATCCATTTTCTTAAGGCCTCATGCACACGGCGTGCCTGTAATCTTGGCCATGACCGTAATCAGAGCTGCAGCCCGCATTATCGGGCCATTCTCCCATACAAAGTGTGGGAGCATGGCCCGTAAAATACGAAAAATATGACATGCTCCATAATTCCCGGCAGAGTTCTACGGTACGGACACCCATCCGTAGTGATACGGAAAGGTGTCCACGGCCAATAGAACTGTATGGGTCCGTAATTGCGGACCATATTACAGTCAGCAATTACGGAGATTTTTTACGGTCGTGTGCATGGGGCCTAATAAAGTACTTAGGAAAATTCAAAAAATACAAAGAGGCAGTTTAATTCTATGCGGTGATTTAACCACTTAAGGACACAGCCTAATTTTGGCATTAAGGCTCAGTGCCCATTTTTCAAACCTGACATATTTCACTTTATGTGGTAATAACTTCGGAATGCTTTTACCTATCCAAGCAATTCTAAGACTGTTTTGGGCTTTATGTTAGTGGTAAAATTTGGTCGATACATTGAGTGTTTATTTGTGAAAAATAGCAAAATTTAGAGAAAAGTTTGAAAAAATTAGCATATTTTTTAATTTAAATGTATCTGCTTGTAATGGTTATACCACACAAAATAGTTACTAATTAACATTTCCCATATGTCTACTTTATGTTGGCATAATTTTTTGAACATTCTTTTATTTTTCTTGGATGTTACAAGGCTTAGAACATGAGCAGCAATTTCTCATATTTCCAAGAAAATTTCAAAAGCCTTTTTTTAGGTACTACTTCAGTTCTGAAGTGGCTTTAAGGTGCCTATGTATTAGAAACCACCATAAAAACCCCCAATTTTAAAACTAGACCCCTCAAAGTATTCAAAACAGCATTTAGAAAGTTTCTTAACCCTTTAGGCGTTTCACAGGAATTAAAGCAATGTGAAGAAATTCAAATTTAATCAATTTTTTCTGTAACACAGAAGGTTTGACCAGAGAAACACTACCAAATATGTATTGCCCAGAATCTGCAGTTTTTAGAAATACCCCACATGTGGCCCTAGTGTGCAAGTAGACTAAAACACAGGCCTCAGAAGCAAAGAAGCACCTGGTGCATTTTGGGGCCTCTTTTTTATAAGAATATATTTTAGGCACAATGCAGGGTTTCAAGAGGTCTTGTGTAGCCAAAAGTGACCCCATTTTGGAAACTGTACCACTCCAGGAATTCATTTATGGGTGTCGTGACCATTTAGACCCCACAGTTGTTCCACTGAACTTATTTGAATTGGGCTGTGATATAACATATTCCAGTTATATGTGGTTTTTGCTAAAAATTTCTTATTTTTACAAGCATAAAATACCACATTTTTTACATTTTACAGTTGAAACCCCCTATAAGTGACCACAGTCCTGCTGGACCTTTTCTGGTGCTAAGTCATGTATGCAGAAGTCCCTGAGGTACCAGTACAGTTGAAACCCCCGAGAAGTGACCCCATTTTAAAAACTACACCCCTTAAGACATTCATCTAGAGGTGTAGTGAGCATTTTGACCCCACAGATACTGTATAAAAGATAATGCGCAGCAGATGGTGCAGAGTGAGATTTGCAATTTTCTATATATATATGCCATTTCATTGTCCGATATAGTGTGCCCAGCATGCGCCACCGGAGATATACACCACATAAACTGTAATGTGGATTCTCCCGGGTACGGAAATACCCTACATGTTTCTGCTATCTGCTGCCTGGGCACACGGCAGTGCTCAGAAGGGAAAGACGAGGGGGATAAAAAGGGTCAGGGTCAATTAAAAATCAAGGGATGTATGATAAATTCAAAAACAATCTTTCATACAGAGCCCTGGTTTTTCGGGACACGTGTCACATTGATATATTGTGTCCTTCCTTATCCCCCTCTTTGAGCAGACTCTGCACCTCTTTTGACTTTTTCCCTTCTTGCCCGTTAGGGGAACTTCTCGTGGAAAATGTTGCCCTGGTACTATGCCTGTGGCCTCGCTTCCAGAAGTACTGGGTGCTCACCCTTCCTGGTCCCTAAAGATTAGGTTCTTGATAACCACCTCTTGAAGTTCCAGGAAAGTTCCCCTCTGGCTTGTACGTCGATGTAGCACGTACGCATTGTACAATGCCATCTGTATGATGTGCACGGCCAGCTTCTTATACCACGCCCTCGATTTCCGAATGGCGCTGTATGGCTTCAGGACTTGATCTGACAAGTCCACCCCTCCCATGTACCTATTGTAGTCCAGGATGCAGTCTGGTTTGGGGGTCTCAGTACTGGTACCTCGTACAGGTACATGGGTACTGGTGTGGCCATGTATTGTTGTCAATACAAGGACATCTCTCTTGTCCTTGTACTTTGCGTTAATTCCCAGTAAGTGGGGGCATTCTGGGGGCTGAATACTGGTGTCCTTCCCTTCATATATTCTAAATTTGTACGTATACCCTGATGCACTCTCGCACAGCTTTTAAATTTTCACGCCATAACTTGCCCTCTTACTTGGCAGGTACTGGCAGAATTGAAGCCTCCCTTTAAAATGTACCAGGGACTCATCAACAGAAATACACTTCTCGGGGGTGTATGCTTGGGCAAACCGGGCACTGAAATGCGGGCATCAGTTTATACAAACGGTCAAAACTGGGGTCATCTCGGGATGGGCACTGCTCATTATCAGTATAATGTAAGAAGCTAAGTATTGCCTCATAACGCATCCTGGACATAGCCATGCTAGTACATCGGGTGTGGTATAACATGTCTGTACTCCAGTAGGTCCTAAGGGATGGCTTTTTCAGAAGCCGCATGTTCTAGAGCAGTCCCTAGAACTTGCCCAACTCAGCTACGTCTACAGGAGTCCAGCTGTGGGATTGGGCGTAAAATGATGTGGGGTTCTTTGTTGTATACTGTTGGGCATATAAATTTGTCTGGGACACCATAATCTCTATAACTTCATCCATTAAAAAGAACTTGAAAAAGTTAATCTCACTGAACCCTGCCGTATTAAATTTTACCCCTGGGCTGCCCGTGTACTCAGGGATTTGAGGCTCGTAATTGTCCGGTGTGGTGGTCCAAATGGGGTCACTTCTCTCAGGAGTTTCAACTGTGGTGGAGGTCCTGGGGTGTCTCCTAGGGGGTCCCTCCTCTTCATCACTTGATGAGGAGGTTGATAAATAAAAGAGAGTCTCACCATCTGACCAGTCTGTGTCAGAGGCAAGAAACACATAGGCCTCTTCAAGAGAAAATGACCTTTGGGACATATTTTATTATTTATGTGTCACACGTGTAAATTGTGTGCTTAGACACGTGTATTGTGTGTATATAGCAAAATGTGTTCTCTTGCACAGGGAGAGTATGTGTGCTTGACCAGAACAAAATAAAAGTATACTTTTATTAGTACTACTAGAAGCAATAGACTGCTACCTAAAACTTTTTTTTTTGTTTTTATAGAACGATTCCCTGACACTAACAAACGCTAATACTAGCGGAGATGCTGCAGATAACTAAGTATCTAAGCTTTTATATATATTTATTTATATATATTTTTTTTAGTTTTTTAGTTTTTATAGAACGAGTGGACTTCTCTGACACTAAACCAAACCAGGGCGAGGGTTCCTAACACTAAACCTAACTAGATTTTATGTGAACTTTCCTGACACTAAATCGAACAATGGACATGTGAGTTCTCGGCGGCATCTCCCTCCTGAGAGACGCCGGCACTCACTTCCTGGCTCAGAGACTGTCTCCCGCAGGGCGCCCGTGCGTGCACGGCCTTAAAGGGCCAGTGCGCGCACAATTGCAGGAAATCTGCAATCAGTCCAGAATGCTGCTGGACTATAAAAAGGGCTCTGCCCTCTTGATCATCGCCTGAGCATTGTTGTGTACTTAAAAGTATGTCTTGCAAATGGTATCCTAGTGTTTTCCAGTTCCCAGTGTTACCCGTTCCTGCTGCCTGTACCCTGTATCCCGTGCTACCGTGCCTCTGTGCCGTCTAGAGTTGAAGTCGAGTTGTGTCTTCCGCTGCATCTACTGTGTTACACCCCGCTGGGTGTCTGTCTACTGCCGGAGCCTCAACTTCAGCCAGAATCACCGCTACTGTCTACATTGCCTCTGGAACCCTTCCTGGACTATAGACTTTGTATTGTACCTGTTTAGCCAGCTGCTATCCCGCTACGCGGTATGCCCACTGGGTCCACACCCCACACCGTGACAGTACGCTAAGGCCATGGACCCTGCTGGTCAATTCAAGGGCCTGTCACCCTCCCAAGCCATGCAGGTAGACCTGCAGGATCTGCAAGCATGACAGGATCAACTTATTGTGGCAGTAGACTCCATGGCAAAACAGCTAGGGTCGCTAGCTGCTTCCTTCTCTGCTCCTGTTCAAGATCCTCCAATCGATACTCTGGCTACACCTCCTGGCAGCTCTGGTTCTGATCCTGCCATTGCTGCCTCGTTTCCATGGAGGCGCAAGTACGTGCAGGGGATTTCTTAACCAGTGTCATATCCACTTCACCCTGCACGCCAGAGCATTTCCTTCAGACGGAGCCAGGATCACCTTCATCATTTCATTACTTTCCGGCAAGGCCCTGGCCTGGGCAAATCCAAACTTGGAACGACAGGGACCCGAGACTTCCAGGGGTTCGTGCGGTTATTCGGTATGGGGTTCGAGGAGCCTGGACGAGTCTCGTCGGCAGCCACTGCTATGCTGAACCTTCGCCAGGAGGACGCCTCTGTAGGCGAATACACCATCCAGTTCCGGACCCTGGCAGGAGAACTATCCTTCTGGCATGGTCTATCGCCCGAGATCAAGGACGAACTTGCTGCTCGGGATCTACCATCTATCTTGGATGACCTGATTCTACTTGCTACTCAAGTGGACATAAGGCTCAGAGAGAGATCTCAAGAAGCTCGACAGGAGAGACAGCTTCCTAGACTGGCGCCCAACTTCCAGCAACCCCTCTTGCCTACTTTTACTGCTCCACCCGAGGTTCCGATGCAGGTGGATCGGCTTAAATTGTCTGTTCAGGAGAAACAGCGCAGGCACACCTCTGGACTCTGTCTATATTGCGGCCTCGCTGGCCATGTCGTGCATCTGTATCCCCAGAAGCCAAAAAACTCCAACGCCTAGGATTGGTTGGAGAGACAACCCTGGGCGATACAGCATTTAATAGAGAACTCTCCTCTAAACTGTTCATTCCTGTGACCATCGTCGCTGGCGAGAGGCCCCATCCGATCTCTGCCTACCTGGACTCTGGCTCTGCAGCCAATTTCATCTGCCAAGACCTTGTGGATCTTCTTCAGTTGCCCACTGTTCTGCTGGAAAGGCCGTTGATCGTTGCCTCGGTAGATGGACTGCCGCTGCCTGACCCAATTCTGTCTGTGACCAAGCTATTGAGACTTCAATTAGGAACCCTTCACTCTGAGCTCATCTTCCTCTTTGTCCTGCCCAAGGCCATCAACCCTGTGCTGCTGGGTTTGCCTTGGCTCCATCTACACGCCCCAGTCCAGGATTGGAACTCCGGAGAAATTCTCCAGTGGGGTCCCAAGTGTCTAAACCGCTATCTGGGGCATATACATCCTCCTCAGTCTCTTCCACATCAGTCATTGGCAGGGTTGCCTCCTTGTTACTTTCTGTTCTCAGATGTCTTCGAAAAGAAGGAAGCAGAGACGTTGCCACCACATCGAGCATATGATTGTCCTATCGACTTGGTTCCTGATTCGTCCCCTCCTCGCAGTAGAGTATACCCTCGCTTCTTCCCTGAAACCCTGTCTATGTCGGCCTACATTAAGGAGAATCTGGAGAGGGGCTTCATACGTAAATTCTCATCCCCGGCCAGAGCCGGGTTTTTCTTTGTCAAGAAAAAAAGATAGATCCCTCCGTCCCTGCATTGACTACTGGGGTCTCCAACAGACCACGGTGAAGAACAGGTACCCATTGCCTTTGATTTCGGAACTGTTTGATCGCATACGGGGTGCAAATCTTTTTTCTAAACTAGATCTGCGCTGGGCTTAAAATCTAATCCGGATTCGTCAGGGTGACGAGTGGAAGACTGCATTTAATACACGTGATGGACACTACGAATACCTGGTCATGCCTTTCAGCCTGTGTAATGCCCCCGCGTTGTTTCAAGAATTTGTCAATGACATTTTTCATGATCTCCTCTATGTCTGTGTTGTGGCATTTTGATTTTTTCCCCAGATCTTGTAACTCATCAGAGTCATGTCCACCAGGTTTTACTTCGAATAAGGGAGAATCATCTTTATGCCAAGCTGGAGAAGTGCGTGTTTGAAAAAAAGTCTCTACCCTTCCTGGGCTATATCATTTCCGATCAGGGTCTCAAAATGGACCCTGAGAAGGTAAAGGCTGTCCTGGAATGGCCCCGCCCCCAAGGCTTAAGGGCCATACAACGCTTCCTGGGATTCACCAACTTCTACCGGCTGTTCATTCCCAACTTCTCTCCATTGACAGCTCCCATTTCTATCCTCAGCAAAAAAGGAATGAATGCCAAGGTGTGGACTCTGGAAGCAGAAACCGCATTTAAAACCTTAAAAAAGGCTTTCACGTTAGCCTCTATTCTTCATCACCCTGATGTATCCCTACTGTTTTCATTAGAGGTGGACGCTTCCTCTGTTGGTGCTGGTGCACTTTTGTTCCAGAAAGGTTCAAAAGGCAAGACAGTGGTATGTGGCTACTATTCTAAGCGGTTTTCTCCCACAGAGCGCAAGTACTCGATTGGGGATCGGGAGTTACCGGCCATCAAGCGGGCCCTGCAGGAGTGGAAGGCCTACTGGAAGGCGCAAGCTCATTCTATCCTGGTCTTCACGGACCACAAGAACCTGACCTATCTACAGATGGTTTAACGGCTGAATCCTTGCAAGGCAGGTGGTCGTTGTTCTTTGCTCGGTTCTGATTAAAACTCCACTACCGACAAGAATGTGAGGGCCGATGCCTTGTCTAGGTCGTTTGAAACAGAGGACACTGTGGAGTCCCCACAGAATATTATTGATCCTTTCTGCATCTTCTCGGTTAACCCTCTGCAAGTTAGAGACATTCCTCTGGGAAGGACTTTTGTACGTCTGGCAGACAGATGAAGAATCCTTCGCTGGGGTCACAGTTCCAAGCTGGCAGGTCATGCGGGTGCCCGTAAGACCCGAGACCTAATTGCCTGTCAGTTCTGGTGGCCCACGCTGCCCAAAGACATCATGGACTTTGTTTCCTCCTGTACGGTATGCGCAGCAAACAAAGTTGCTCACTCCAGAACAGCCAGTCTGCTCCAACCATTGCCTGTGCCCAATACCCCCTGGCAGCATGTTGCTATGGACTTTGTCACAGATCTGTCTCTCTCTGTGGGATGCAGTGTGATCTGGGTGGTGGTGGATCGATTTTTTAAAATGGCTCATTTTGTTCCCCTGACTAGCCTGCCTTCTGCTGCTCGACTGGCCGACCTCTTTTTTCAACACATCTTCCATCTGCACGGCTTGCCTCTGCATATTGTCTCGGATCGAGGGGTCCAGTTCACCTCGAAGTTCTGGAGAGCACTTTGCGGCCTTCTCGGTGTATAGTTGGACTTCTCCTCGGCTTATCATCCTCAGTCCAATGGACAAGTCAAAAGGGTTAACCAGATTATGGAGTACTATCTGCAGTACTTTGTCTCCAGACGGCATGATGACTGGGTGCAGCTGCTCCAGTGGGCTGAGTTCTCCTATAATAACCATACTAGTGAGTCCACCACCTCCAGTTCGTTCTTCATTGTCTACGGCCAACATCCTCGTATACCTCTTCCTGTCTCTATGTCCCAGGTGCCTGCAGCGGACTCTACCTTCAGGGACTTTCTGCAGATATGGCAACAGACACAATCTTCTATTCTACTAGCGGTGGAACACATGAAGAGAAAGGCAGAAACTAGAAGACGAGAACCTCCCCAGTTTCTTCCACGTACGAAGGTCTGGCTGTCTTCCAGGAATATCGGGCTGAGGGTGCCGTCTTGTAAGTTTGCTCCCAGGTTCCTCGGACCCTTCGAGATTCTGCTACAAATCAATCCTGTGTCTTACAAGCTTCGGCTGCCTCCTACCCTCAAGATCCCTAACTCCTTCCATGTCTCCTTGCTGAAGCCTACGGTTCTGTACCGCTACTCCAGGACTCCTAGTTCAGCAGTGGCTCCTGGCGGCTCGTCAGGGACTTTCGAAGTGAGGGAGATCCAAGAAAGTGGGAGGAAGAACGTTTTATTTGGTGGATAGGAGGGGAATGGTCCAGAGGAGAGGTCTTGGGAGCTAGAGGAGAAAATCGATGCCCCTGTCCTCATGAAGAGATTTCTCTCCTGCTCTGGTCCCAAGAAGAGGGAGCGTAAGAGGGGGGATACTGTAACGTCTATGGCCACGGACCATCGTTCAGACTTACCCTCTGACGGCCCCGGCCATGGATGTCTGTGTTCTCGGCGGCATCTCCCTCCAGGGAGACGCCGGCACTCACTTCCGGGTTCTGAGACTATTTCCCGCAGGGGGCCCGTGCCCGCATGTGCACGGCCTTAAAGGGCCAGTATGCGTCCAGTTGTTAATAATCAGTGATTAGCCCAGAATGCTGCTGGACTATAAAAATGGCTCTGCCCTATTGATCATTGCCTGATCGTTGTTGTGTCCCTGAAGTTTGTCTTGCAAATGGTCTCCTAGTGTTTTCCAGTTCCCAGTGTTACCCGTTCCTGCTGCCTGTACCCTGTATCCCGTACCTCTGTGCCATCTACAGTGAAAGTCAAGTTGTGTCTTCCCCTGCATCTACTGTGCCATCTACAGTGAAAGTCAAGTCGTGTCTTCCGCTGCATCTACTGTGCCATCTACAGTGACAGCCAAGTTGTGTCACCACTACTGTCTACATTGCCTCAGGCACACTTTCTGGACTATAGACATTGTATTGTACCTAGTTGGCCAGCTGCTATCCCGCTACACGGTACGGCCCAGTGGGTCCACACCCCGCGCCGTGACACTGAAGACATCTGAGCGGCAAACTGCGGAAATGGGCTGTGGCCGGGAGAAGTCGTCATAGAGGTCTGTACCGGATGGAGAAGAAAAGAGAAAAATGAACAACTAGAATCTGAAAAGACGTCATCGGTGAGTCACTTAATGCAAATGTTTATTCTGTTTCTAATCAGTACTATAGTCACTATATGATCTACAGCGAAATTATAGGTGGTATGATTTTTTTTTGTTGTGAAACAGCAACTCTCAGCATATCCTTACCATGGTTCGGGCCATGCTGGGAGCTGTAGTTTTACGCCGTAAAAACCTATACGGCAGGGTTTGCACTAAATTGAGCTGTATTTGTGCTGAAGCTGTATTTATATTCGGAGCTTGTTTCTGGTGCTTTATTTATGCACTGAGCTCAGTTCTGGAGCTGTATATATGTACTGAGCTTGGTTATGGTGTTATATATATTTAGTGAGCTTGGTTCTGGTGATGTATGTGCTAAGCTTGGTTCTGATGTTTTATACGTATATGTAGTGAGCTTGGTGTATGTCAGAGCTTGGTTATGATGCTGTAATTATGTACTGAGCTTGGTTCAGGTGCTGCATATATGTACTGAGTTTGGTGCTGGAACTGTATATATGTATGGAGCTTGGTTCTGGAGCTTTATATATTCACTGAGCTTGGTTCTGGTGTTGTATATACATACTGAGCTTGGTTCTGGTTTTGTATATATGTACTGAGCTTGGTTCTGGTGTTGTATATATGTACTGAGCTTGGTTCTAGTGTTGTTTTTATGTACTGAGTTTGGTTGTGGTACTGTAAATATGTCAGAGCTGATGCTGTAATTATGTAGAATATATTTATAATAACAAAATTGCAGGGCAGATGGAATTGTTTTCAATTCAATGTATATTTAATGGGAACCTGTCAGGTAGTTTTAACCCCTTGAATGGCCACCATGCGGTAATTACCTGACAATATTTCATGTTTTTTTTCAGAAGCAGCAAAATCTATAAAATCAACTTTTAAAACGGCACACACTATATGCTAATTACTCATTAAAAGCTCATGGGGCGGTCCCGCTATCCTGAAGAGTCACATAGTCCTGCATCCAAACCCACCTTTCCATGCTTGATATACATCACTACCAGTCTCCTCCAACTTTCTCGGATGCGCCATTGTCTTGTACTACTTGGGCACTCACTGTGCAGTGATGTGTACGCTGCCCGGCTTCACTGCGCATGCCAGAACAAGGCAACGGAGCATCTGCAAGAGTTGGAGGAGGCTGCTAGTGATGTGGAACAGCCAGCGGGATATCAGTCAAAATTTGGGCGGCGCCATTTAAATTTTCGCCTCAGGCAGCAGAAAAGGTAGAATTCGCCATTTATTGTATTAAAAAAAAGCTTGCCATACATTTAAAGTAAAAGGTCACCTTCACTTGCATATTAGATATTTGCTTATACCCAATTCCCTCAAATAGTCCTACTCGTTTGTCTGTATCTGAGGAGCAGCAGATCTTCGCTTCAGACGGCCCTGCTCTCTCCCACGCTTAGCGACTGTCCTAGCAGAGTTTTGCGGAGGCCCTTCTGGTTTTTCTGGATTGTGCCACAGGCCAATGCGCATCGGGACGCAAGGACTTTGAGCAAAGGGACACTATTATAGAATTTATCGATATATAAACGGTACCCTTTGCCAAGCAGCGGATGCACAAGCTCCCACACAATCATTCCATTTTTCTGCAGAAAATTTGATCCATGTGTACAAACCCTAAATGGACACAAAAGTTACAAATGCTTCATTAGTATGGTTTTATGCCACCCGAAAACAGATGCAAACCCCCCCCAAAAAAACATACACCTCAGCACACTGTGAAACAGGAGTCCTTGCATACGTGTATGTACACATCAACATTTTCTGAAATTCAAAGGGGGGCGCCATTTAAAGAGGCTCTGTCACCAGTTTTATACTTCCCTATCTCCTACCTAATCTAATAGGCGCTGTGTTGTAGATAACTATTGTGTTGTTGTTTTAAAAAAAACGTTTATCAGTGACAAAGTAATGATCATTTTAACCTTTATGCAAATTTTGTGTAAAAGCCCAACTTGGCGTTTTTTTTACTTGAACCAAGTGGGCGTTGTAAAGAAAAGTGTATGACCAATCAGCGTCATACACTTCTCTTCATGCATGTCCAGCTTTAGTCACAGCACAGCGAGATTACACTGTGCTGTCACTTACTCCCGCAGTTCCTTCACCGGAGCGACGGGAGAATGACCAGACATCACCTTCAGCTGCCTCCTGGCAGGGTTGGATTCGGTAGCTTTAAAGGCGCCAAAAACGAGCTACTCCCTGAAGTTAGGGCTAGTGTTTGGAGTCTTTGCAGGCTCACATGGCTCGAAGATCTGATCTGAGGTGAGGTCAGTGGACAGCATCTGCCTTCTGGACTCTCTCAGCCTTGACGCTGCACTGAATATGACACATGTGACATTACAATGTGTGTGTCAAACTTCAGCGTAGCGCCAAGGCCGGAGCACAGAAGGAGAGTCCTGACATGGTACACAACATGTATCTAATCTATCACAAACAATGCACCGCTCTGATAAAATTTGCAAATTTTCAGACCCAAGACTATCTTTTTGGTGGACCAGTGTAGTAAAAACGAATGTTAAAATCGGATGGTAAAAACGGATGACAACTAACGACAACTGATGGTTTTGTAGTAAAAATTGTAAAAAAGCCTGATGGCAACTGATAAATTTTTTCATCAGTTTTTGCATCAGCTGTACTCACTTGAGAGACAAAAAAATGATGCTGATGCAACGGATATATGTGAATGCACCCTAGGGTCCTGTTCACATCATTTCCTTTCCGCTGAGGGTTTTTTTTCAGAGGTTTCTGTCAGGTTAACCCCTCAACGGAAAGGCAAACGGAAACTTCCATTTCCCTCACCATTGAGCTCAATGGTGACGGATACCTAGCTAATGGTTTCCGTTTGTCACCGTTGTTTTTAACGGAATCAATAGCGCAGTCGACCACCTCCATTTAGCAGAGAGGTGGGTCTATAATTGGTGATCAAAGTCGGGTCTTTATTAGGTGTAGGTATGGTTGTAATTGTAACTAAAAGCATTTCTTTAGGAAATGATCCTAACTGCATTGCCTCATTAAACAAGGTTTCCATGTGAGGGGAAAGTATGTCTTTGATGGTCCTATAGTATTCATTTGTATAGCCATCTGGGGCTTTAGATCTTTTGAGTGTTGTGACAGCTCTAAGAATTTCTAAGTTTGAGATTGGGTTGTTAGGTTATTCAGCTGATCATTGGATAAAGTGAGAAGATTGACTTTGTCAAGAAATTTTTGAATATTTTCAGTAGTTGGTTGTGAAATTGTAGAGTCAGATTTGAAGTTGTATAATGATGAGTAATACTCTCCAAAATGATCTTCTAATTCAGTTGGATTAAGAATTTTCTTAGATGTGGTTTGTGAGATCAGATGGGCAATTTTATTTTTCATTTTTATATTTTTAACTCTCTTGGCCATGAGAGCATTCGCTTTATTGTTTAGGCTATACTATTGCATACAAAGTTTAGTTAAGTTATGTTCACATTGGTATAGTAGTAATGATCTGGGTTTGTCTCTAGTATGAGTTAATGTTTGGTGGGTTAGAAATTATGCATTATTCTTTTGTTGTGTTTCTAGTCTTCTCAGTTCTGTGGTAATGTAATCCAATTGTTTTTTCCTTTTTTTTTTATTGTGGAATGCTGATATTTTAATAAAAATACCTCGTAAGTACACTAATATCAGGTGTGGCATTGAGTTTGAAGAAGTCCTTGATCTCTTTATGAATGAGTTTCTGGGTTTCTGTACGGGCTAGTAGAAAGTTGTTTAGTCTCCATACGTTCTCTATTTGTGGAATATGAGGTTCATACATTTTTATAACTAAAGGTGAATGAACAGACCAAGTTATGTCACCTATCTTTACCTCAGTACATAGCTGTAGAGAGTTTTTATCTATGAGACAATAGTCTATTCTTGTGTATGTTCTGTGTGGAAAAGAATAATATTTGTAGTCCTTTTTGATGGCATGAAGACATCGCCAAGTATCATTCAAATTACTATGTAACCATGACACTAATGTTGAGGGCAGGTTCTTATGCTTAGCTGTAGTATGTATTAATGGATTATAAATTTGATTTAACCCCTTCGCGCTCAGCGACGTACTATTCCGGTGTGCTAAGTGCATCGTTCGCGCTCAGATCCGGAATAGTACGTCCTGGGGAAAATGCATCGCCATTTTCTCCCGGCGTTTCATCGAGCTGTGATGCCTGCTGTTTCCGACAGCAGACTATCACAGCTCAGTGTGCAGGGACCAATCGTAGTGGTCCCGCCTCCGCCATCACTGCTATTGCTTAATTAGTGACGACGAACCAATAGCAGCAATCACATAAGTTATTTCCTGCTCTGACCTCAGATCCTGCCGCACCCACTCTCTGTTGGAGTTTGAGAGTTGTTGAGAGGGGTTTTGGCGTGAGACAAAACTTTTCCCACCTTTTATCCACTTCCACTTCCCACTCCTGTCCTTGTGTTCCCCTTGTGTTCAGACAAAGGCAGTCTATCTACGGAGGCAACGATCAACAGCCTTTCCAGCAGGACAGTGGGCAATTGATGAAGATCCACAAGGTCTTCGCAGATGAAATTGGCTGCAGAGCCAGAGTCCAAGTAGGCAGAGACTGGATGGGGCCTCTCGCCAGCGACGAAGGTCACAGGAATGAACAGTTTGGAGGAGAGTTCTTTATTAAATGCAGTATCGCCCAGGGTTGTCTCTCCAACCAATCCTAGGTGTTGGGTTTTTTGGCTTCTGGAGACACAGATGCACGACATGGCCAGCGAGGCCGCAATATAAACAGAGTCCAGAGGTGCGCCTGCGCTGTTTCTCTTGAACAGACAGTTTAAGCCGATTCACCTGCATGAGAACCTCGGGTGGAACAGTAGAAGAAGTCAAGAGGGGTTACTGGAAGTTGGGTGCCAGTCTAGAAAGCCGTCTCTGCTGTCGAACTTCTTGAGATATCTCTCTGAGCCTTATGTCCACTTGAGTAGCAAGTAGAATCAGGTCGTCCAAGGCAGCTGGTAGATCTCGAGCAGCAAATTCGTCCTTGATCTCGGGCGATAGGCCATGCCAGAAGGACAGTTCTCCTGCCAGGGTCCGGAACTGGATGGTATATTCGCCTACAGAGGCGTCCTCCTGGCGAAGGTTCAGCATAGCAGTGGCTGCCGACGAGACTCGTCCAGGCTCCTCGAACCCCATACCGAATAACCGCACGAACCCCTGGAAGTCTCGGGTCCCTGTCGTTCCAAGTTTGGATTTGCCCAGGCCAGGGATGCTACCAAGGCCTCATTGTTCCAGGACAGTTCTCCTGCCAGGGTCCGGAACTGGATGGTGTATTCGCCCACAGAGGCGTCCTCCTGGCGAAGGCTAAAGATAGCAGTGGCTGCCGATGAGACTCGTCCAGGCTCCTCGAATACGGTACGGAATAACCGCACGAACCCCTGGAAGTCTCGGGTCCCTGTTGTTCCCAGATTGGATTCGCCCACGCCAGGGCCTAGCCGGCAAGTAGAGACATAATAAAGGCGATCCTGGCTCAGTCTGAAGGAAATGCTCAGGCATGCAGAGTGAAGTGGATATGGCATTGGTTCAGAAACCCCCTGCACGTACTTGCGTCTCCATGGAACCGAGCTGGCAATGGCATTGAGAACGGAGGATCCGAATCGGAGCTGCCAGGAGGTGTAGCAGGAGGGTCGATCGGAGGAGCTTGAATAGGAGCAGAGAAGGAAGTAGCTAGCGCCCCTAGCTGCTGTGCCATGGAGTCTACTGCCACAAGAAGTTGATCCTGTCGTGCTCGCAGATCCTGCAGGTCCTCCTGCATGGCTTGGGAGGGTGACAGGCCCTTGAATTGACCAGTGGGGTCCATGGCCTGAGCGTACTGTCACAGCGTGGGGTGTGGACCCACTGGGGCGTACCACGTAGCGGGATAGCAGCTGGCCAACTAGGTACAATACAATGTCTATAGTCCAGAAAGGGTACCTGAGGCAATGTAGAAAGTAGCGGTGACACAACTTGACTTTCACTGTAGATGGCACAGTAGATGCAGCAGAAGACAAGACTTGACTTTCACTGTAGATGGCACAGTAGATGCAGCGGAAGACACGACTTGACTTTCACTGTAGATGGCACAGAGGCACGGTAGCACGGGATACAGGATACAGGCAGCATGAACGGGTAACACTGGGAACTGGAAAACACTAGGAGACCATTTGCAAGACAAACTATAGGTGTACAACAATGCTCAGGCAAGGATCAAGTGGGCAGAGCTCTTTTTATAATCCAGCAGCATTCTGGGCTAATTATTGATTATTAACAACTGGACACGTACTGGCCCTTTAAGGCTGTGCACGCACGGGCGCACACGCGCCCTGCGGGAAACAGTCTCAGAACCCGGAAGTGAGTGCCGGCGTCTCCCTGGAGGGAGATGCCACCGAGAACACAGACGTCCATGGCCGGAGCCGTCAGAGGGTAAGTCTGAACGACGGTCTGCGGCCATATTTACATTCAGCGTCAAACTTTTCAAACATTTCTGCACCTATAAACGAAGATAAAATTCTCATGGTGCCACACACTACGCCCTAAATACAATAGCTTTCTGAGCTTGGTGGTTTAAGTGGCTTGTGAACTAAGTGGAGTTCTAAAACCGGAGTTGAAAAGAGGAGTTGAAGCCCCAGTAAGTACTCTTCTTTTCTTTTACTTTGACAATTGTTCGCTGTTTTGGTGTAACTTGGATAATGGATAGCAAGATTGGAGGTTTTCTTCAGTGCACAGTTTGCCATATGTATACACGACTGGAGCCGGAGTTCCAGGGTGAATATCTCTGTGGCATATATAGTGGCAGTATAGTTTGTAATTGGATTGAGAATTGGCTCAAGGACCGTATCCAGAGAGTTGTGGTCAATGATTCCTACTCTGAATGGTCCCCAGTTATAAGTGGTGTACCCCAGGGTTCAGTGCTGGGACCACTATTATTCAACTTATTTATTAATGATATAGAGGATGGGATTAATAGCACTATTTCTATTTTTGCAGATGACACCAAGCTATGCAATATAGTTCAGACTATGGAAGATGTTTGTGAATTGCAGGCAGATTTAAACAAACTAAGTGTTTGGGCGTCCACTTGGCAAATGAAGTTTAATGTAGATAAATGTAAAGTTATGCATCTGGGTACGAAAAACCTGCAAGCATCATATGTCCTAGGGGGAGCTACACTGGGGGAGTCAATTGTTGAGAAGGATCTGGGTGTACTTGTAAATCATAAACTAAATTTCAGCATGCAGTGTCAATCAGCTGCTTCAAAGGCCAGCAAAATATTGTCGTGTATCAAAAGAGGCATGGACTTGCGGGACAGGGATGTAATATTACCACTTTACAAAGCATTAGTGAGGCCTCACCTAGAATATGCAGTCCAGTTCTGGGCTCCAGTTCATAGAAAGGATGCCCTGGAGTTGGAAAAAATACAAAGAAGAGCAACGAAGCTAATAAGGGGCATGGAGAATCTAAGTTATGAGGAAAGATTAAAAGAACTAAACCTATTTAGCCTTGAGAAAAGCCGACTAAGGGGGGACATGATTAACTTATATAAATATATTAATGGCGCATACAAAAAATATGGTGAAATCCTGTTCCATGTAAAACCCCCTCAAAAAACAAGGGGGCACTCAATCCGTCTGGAGAAAAAAAGGTTCAACAGAGGCGACAAGCCTTCTTTACTGTGAGAACTGTGAATCTATGGAATAGCCTACCGCAGGAGCTGGTCGCAGCAGGGACAGTAGATGGCTTTAAAAAAGGCTTAGATAATTTCCTAGAACAAAAAAATATTAACTGCTATGTGTACAAATTTTTTACTTCCCCTTTCCCATCCCACTTCCCCTTTCCCATCCCTTGGTTGAACTTGATGGACATGTGTCTTTTTTCAACCGTACAAACTATGTAACTATGTAACTATGTAACTATATAAATAGCACCATACACTGTGTTCCTGATTATAATAGCACCATACACTGTCCCCCCCCCCCACACACACACACACACACACACACACACTGCTCCCTCTAGATAGTGCCCCCATAGAGCCCCCTGTATATAGTACCCCCATAAAGCCCCTGTAGATAGAGCCCTACATAGATTCTCTTGTAGATAGTGCCCTACATAGATCCCCCTGTGGATAGTGGCCCACATACAGCCCCCTGAAGATAGTGCCCCACATATAGCCCTCCTGTAGATAGTGCCCCACATATAGCTCCCTGTAGATAGTGCCCCACATATAGCCCCCTGTAGATAGTACCCTACATATAGCCTCTGTAGATAGTGCTCTACATATAGCCCCCCTGTAGATAGTGCTCTACATATAGCCCCCCTACAGATCGCGCTCTACATATAGCACCCCCTGTAGATAGTGCCCCCATATATAGCCCCTCCTGTAGATAGTGATCCACTTATAGCCCACCCCTATAGATAGCTCCTTACTTATAGCGCCCCACATATAGCCCCCCAGTAGATAGTGTCCCACATATAGCCTCCCCGGTAGATTGTGCCCCACATATAGCGCCACCTGTATACAGTGCCCCACATATATCCCCCCAAAAGATAGTGTCCCACATATAGCCACCCCTGTAGATAGTGCCTCACATATAGCTCCCCCTGTAGATAGTGCACTACATATAGCCCCCCTGTAGATAGTGCACTACATATAGCCCCGCTGTAGATAGTGCACTACATTTAGCCCCCAGTAGATAGAGCCTCCCTGTAGATAGTGCCTCACATATGGCCCACCCCTGAAGATAATGCCTCACATATAGTTCCCTTGTATAAAGTGCCCCACATATAGCCCCCCTGTAGATAGTGAACTACATATAGCCCCCCCTGTAGATTGTGCCCCACATATAGCTCCTCCTGTATATAGTGCCACACATTAAGCCCCCTGTGTAGATAGTGTCCCACATATAGTCTCCCCTGTAGATTGTGCCCCACATATAGCTCCCCTCCCTGTATATAATGCCAATTACACTTTTAAGTGAAAGAAAAAACTTTGCATACTCACTTTGATCCCGTTCCCGCGCTGTCCTGTGTCAATGCAGGCCTACTCTCTTCTGAGCAGGTCATCTTCTGAGCAGGTCTGATGGGGCTGAATGACGCAAGTGGCGTGATGACGTCATCGTGATGCTTGCGTCGTTGAAAGGCGCTGATTGGCAGGGCAGAATGACTAATCAGGTAATTAGCACTTATGTTTTCTATACATACAGCGATATTAATTTTTATGGGGATTATTACCTGTATTGATCACTATTTTTTACATATACACTACCGTTCAAAAGTTTGGGGTCGCCCAGACAATTTTGTGTTTTCCATGAAAACTCACATTTATATTTATAAAAATGAGCTGCAAAATGACTAGAAAATATAGTCAAGACATTGACAAGGTTAGAAATAATGATTTTTATTTTAAATAATAATTTTCTCCTTCAAACTTTGCTTTCGTCAAAGAATGCTCCATTTGCAGCAATTCCAGCATTGCAGACCTTTGGCATTCTAGCTGTTAATTTGCTGAGGTAATCGGGAGAAATTTCACCCCATGCTTCCAGAAGCCCCTCCCACCAGTTGGATTGGCTTGATGGGCACTTCTTGCGTACCATACAGTCAAGCTGCTCCCACAACAGCTCTATGGGGTTGAGATCTGGTGACTGCGCTGGCCACTCCATTACAGATAGAATACCAGCTGCCTGCTTCTTCCCTAAATAGTTCTTGCATAATTTGGAGGTGTGCTTTGGGTCATTGTCCTGTTGTAGGATGAAATTGGCTCCAATCAAGCGCTGTCCACATGGTATGGCATGGCGTTGCAAAATGGAGTGATAGCCTTCCTTATTCAAAATCCCTTTTACCTTGTACAAATCTCCCACTTCACCAGCACCAAAGCAACCCCAGACCATCACATTACCTCCACCATGCTTGACAGATGGCGTCAGGCACTCTTCCAGCATCTTTTCAGTTGTTCTGCGACTCACAAATGTTCTTCTGTGTGATCTAAACACCTCAAACTTCGATTCGTCTGTCCATAACACTTTTTTCCAATCTTCCTCTGTCCAATGTTCTTTTGCCCATATTAATCTTTTCCTTTTATTAGCCAGTCTCAGATATGGCTTTTTCTTTGCCACTCTGCCCTGAAGGCCAGCATCCCGGAGTCGCCTCTTCACTGTAGACGTTGACACAGGCGTTTTGCGTGTACTATTTAATGAAGCTGCCAGTTGAGGACCTGTGAAGCGTCTATTTCTCAAACTAGAGACTCTAATGTACTTGTCTTGTTGCTCAGTTGTGCAGCGGGGCCTCCCACTTCTCTTTCTACTCTGGTTAGAGCCTGTTTGTGCTGTCCTCTGAAGGGAGTAGTACAAACCGTTGTAGGAAATCTTCAGTTTCTTGGTAATTTCTCGCATGGAATAGCCTTCATTTCTAAGAACAAGAATAGACTGTCGCGTTTCACATGAAAACTCTCTTTCTATAGCCATTTGGAGAGAATTTTATCGAACCCACAAATTATATGCTCCAGATTCTCAACTAGCTCAAAGGAAGGTCAGTTGTATAGCTCCTCTAAACAGCAAAACTGTTTACAGCGGTGCTAACATAATTGCACAAGGGTTTTCAAGTGTTTTCTAATCATCCATTAGCCTTCTAACACAGTTAGCAAACACAATGTATCATTAGAATACTGGAGTGATGGTTGCTGGAAATGGGCCTCTATACACCTATGTAGATATTGCATTAAAAAACAGATGTTTGCAGCTAGAATAGTCATTTAGCACATTAACAATGTATAGAGTGTATTTCTGATTAATTTAATGTTATCTTCATTGAAAAAAACTGTGCTTTTCTTTCAAAAATAAGAAAATTTCTAAGTGACCCTAAACTTTTGAACGGTAGTGTACATATTTTTTTACAAATACAATGACTGTATTATTGTCATTTTTTACTGTTTATGCTAATCACTTGTTAATGGGACCATTTGTCTGGTCCCCATATATACCACTGTTTTATACACTGTTTGTATGCTTGAAAAAGGCTCCACATGTAGAGCCGAAACGTTGCACAAGGGCTATTAAAAAGCTCTTTTTCACTGTGACTTGGAGTGCTGCCTATTCTTGGACGACTATCTATCTATCCTATCTATCCTATCTATCCTATCTATCTATCTATCTATAGTCAAAATACAATGTCAGCCGCACAGCCTTGTAAATCGTAGGTGGGTGCCGACCTGCCCAGGTCAAGGCTAACAGACCTTATGTAGTAGGATGCAAAAATCAGGCAGCACTCCAAGGTATAAGCAAAGTAGAAAAAGGTGCTTTATTGGTCCATATACACACGACGTTTCAGCTCAACACAGGAGCCTTTCTCTGAGAAAAGCTCCTGTGTTGAGCTGAAACGTCGCATGTATATAGACCAATAAAGCACCTTTTTCTACTTTGCTTATACCATGGAGTGCTGCCTGATTTTTGGATCCTATCTATCTGTCTATCTATCTATCTATCTATCTATCTATCTATCTATCTATCTATCTATCTATCTATCTATCTATCTATCTATCTATCTATCTATCTATCTATCTATCTATCTATCTATCTATCTATCTATCTGTCTGTCTGTCTGTCTGTCTATCTATCTGTCTATCTATCTGTCTATCTATCTGTCTATCTGTCTGTCTATCTATCTATCTATCTATCTATCTATCTATCTATCTATCTATCTATCTATCTATCTATCTATCTATCTATCTATCTATCTATCTATCTATCTATCTATCTATCTATCTATCTATCTATCTATCTGTCTGTCTGTCTGTCTGTCTGTCTGTCTGTCCACATACCACCATGACATATGCCAAGAAGGACATTCTTTTGGCCTATTTCGGGTCAATGGGGCTATATGGATAACATTTGTGTATGCGACTTGAGCTTTCCCGACGCATACGCCCAACAAACACTGAAAATACAGTGTGAGCATAGCCTAAGCTGATGTGCTGATGGCTTTTTATTGTACTTCTCATATAGATTCACCTTTTAAAAAATACCTCAGTGCTCTGGACTTTTACTGCTATTCTTACCATTTGCTGACAGCAATGCATGAACCGAGTTTGCGTGGATTTTCAAAGCAATGTTGAACTTATCAAAGAAACTTTTATTTGGGCTTGTGGTTCTCTGGTACTACTGATATTGATATTTATGTTTGTAAATACTTTTGAATTATGTTGGACAAAATGCTAAGCCTTGTAACGACTGATGGTCCCCCAGTAGGACTAAAAAAAAATGTTCAACGAAGTTAAAACATTTTTTTTACACATATAAAAAACATAAAAAATCTTAAACGCTAGAATCACTGTTTTTTGGTCACCACATCTCCCACAAAAAAATTTAATAAAAACTGATCAAATATTTGTATGTACCCAAAAATGGTAGCACTTCACCGCTCAATGGACGGAAAAATAAAAAAGTTATTACAAAATATGGTGACACAACTGTATTTTTTTAACAGATACTATATAAATTTGGTACGGTCATAATCGTATTGACCCGCAAGATCAAGTTAATATGCTATTTTTACCACACAGTGAATGCCATAAAAATAAATTAAATAAACAATGGAGCAATCACTGTTTTTTCCCCATTCCACCCCACAATGAATTTATTCCAGTTCCCCAGTACATTACAAAGAGAAATAAAAGGTGCCCTAAAAAAACTACGACTCGTCCCACAATAAACAATCCAATATACAACTATATCGACAAAAATAAATAAAAAAGTTATGACTTTTGGAAGTGGAAAAAGTGAAAATGAAAAGCTGAAAATTTGCTGCAGTAGAAAGGGTTTAACCCCTTCCCGCTCCTGGACGCTGGACGTACTATTAGGTCATGGTAGCTGTATCGTTCGCGCTCCATGACCTAATAGTACGTCTCGGGAGTAACGGCCGTTTCGGCCATCCTCCCGACACATACAGGAGATGTGACAGCTGCTGTCTCGTACAGCAGCTGTCACAGCTCCTACAGCGGGGACCGATCGCTGTGTCCCCGCTGATTAACCCCTTAAAAGCCGCGTTCTATAGAGTGCGGCTTTTTAGGGGTTAAGCTGCCATCGCCGGCCTGCTACACGATAGCGGCCGGCGATGGTGACTATGGCAACCGGACACCAAACAATGGCGTCTGGCTATGCCATAGACGGAAGCCTAGTGGGTCATGACAAAGTCAGGACCCACTATGCTTGCTGTCAGTGAGTAGTTGACAGTTCTAATACACTGCACTACGCATGTAGTGCAGTGTATTAGAATTGCGATCAGGGCCTCCTGCCCTCAAGTCCCCTAGTGGGACAAAGTAATAAAGTTAAAAAAAAGTAGAATAAAGATGTGTAAAAATAAGAAAATAAAAGTTTTAAAAGTATTAAAAGTAAAAATCCCCCCTTTTCCCTTATCAGTCCTTTATTATTAATAAAAATATATAAACAAACAAATAAACTATACATAATTGGTATCGCCGCGTCCGTAACAGCCTGAACTACAAAATTATTTTGTTATTTATCCCGCACGGTGAACGCCGTAAAAGAAAATAATAATAAACCGTACCACAATCACAATTCTTTGGTCACTTCACCTCCCAAAAAATGGAATAAAAATAGATCAAAAAGTCGCATGTACCGAAAAATGGTACTGATCGAAACTACAGTTCGTTACGCAAAAAATAAGTCCTCGCACGGCTTTATTGATTTAAAAAATAAAAACGTTCTGGCGCTTAGATTAAGGTAACACAAAAAGTGAATGATTTTTTACAAAACTTATTTTATTGTGCAAACGCCATAAGACATAAAAAAAAACTATAAACATAGGGTATCTCCATAATCGTATCGCCCCACAGAATAAAGTGAATATGTCATTTATAGCGCACGGTGAACGCTGTAAAAAAATAGAATAAAAAAACAATAGTAGAATTGCTGTTTTTTAGTCACCACGCCACCTAAAAATAGAATAAAAACTGATCAAAAAGCCGCATGCACCCCAAGAAAACTACAGTGGCTTCCTCAAGGGGTCATTATTTATCCCGCACGGTGAACGCCGTAAAAAAAATAATAATAAACCGTACCACAATAACAATTGTTTGGTCACTTCACCTCCCAAAAAATTTAATAAAAAGAGATCAAAAAGTCGCATGTACCGAAAAATGGTACTGATTGAAATGACAGTTCGTTACGCAAAAAATAAGTCCTCGCACGGCTTTATTGATTGAAAAATAAAAACGTTATGGCTCTTAGAATAAGGCAACACAAAAAGTGAATAATTTTTTACAAAACTTATTTTATTGTGCAAACGCCATAAGACATACAAAAAAACTATAAACATAAGGTATCGCCGTAATCGTATCGCCCCGCAGAATAAAGTGAATGTGTCATTTATAGCGCACGGTGAACGCTGTAAAAAAATAGAATAAAAAAACAATAGTAGAATTGCTGTTTTTTAGTCACCACGCCACCTAAAAATAGAATAAAAACTGATCAAAAAGCCGCATGCACCCCAAGAAAACTACAGTGGCTTCCTCAAGGGGTCTAGTTTCCAAATTGGGGTCACTTTTGGGGGGTTTCCAATGTTTTGGCACCACAAGACCTCTTCAAACCGGACATGGTGCCTAATAAAAAAGAGGTCTCAAAATCCACTAGGTGCTCCTTTGCTTCGGAGGCCGGTGCTTCAGTCCATTACCGCACTAGGGCCACATGTGGGATATTTCTCAAAACTGCAGAATCTGGGCAATACGTATTAAGTTGCGTTTCTCTAATAAATCCTTTTGTGTTATTAAAAAAATGGTATAAAGAGGATTTTCTGACAAAAAAAAAAAGTACATTTCACCTCTACTTTGCTCTAAATTTCTGTGAAACACCTAAAGGGTTCATAAACTTTCTAAATGCTGTTGTGAATACTTTGAGGGGTCTAGTTTCTAACATGGGGTGTTTGATAGGGGTTTCTAATATATGGGCCCCTCAAAGCAACTTCAGAACTGAACTGTAACTTAAAAAAATAAATAAATTAGGCAATACTTTGCTTCTTACATTATACTGATAATGAGCCGTGCCCACCCCGAGATGACCCCAGTTTTGACCGTTTGTATAAACGGAGACCACTATTAGACCGTTTCAGTGCCTCGGTTTTCCCAAGCATACACCCCTGAGAAGTGTATTTCTATTGATGAGTCCCTGGTACATTTTAAAGGGAGGGTTCAATTCCGCGAGTACCTGCCGGGTGAGAGGGCAAGGTATGGCGTGAAGATGTATAAGCTGTGCGAGAGTGCATCAGGGTATACCTACAGATTTAGGATATATGAAGGAAAGGCCACCCCCAAACCAGACTGCATCCTGGACTACAATAGGTACATAGGAGGGATGGACTTGTCAGATCAAGTCCTGAAGCCCTACAGCGCCATGCGGTGTGGTATAAGAAGCTGGCCGTGCACATCATACAGATGGCATTGTACAATGTGTACGTGCTACATCGATGTGCAGGCCAGAGGGGAACTTTCCTGGAATTTCAAGAGGTGATTATCAAGAACCTAATCTTTAGGGACCAAGAAGGGGGGGCACCCAGTACTTCTGGAAGCGGGGCCACACGCATCGTACCAGGGCAACACTTTCCAGGAGAAGTTCCCCAAACTGGCAAGAAGGGAAAAAGTCAAAAGAGGTGCAAAGTCTGCTATAAGAGGGCGATAAGGGATGACACAATATATCAATGTGACACGTGTCCCGAAAAACCAGAGCTCTGTATGAAAGAGTGTTTTAAAATTTATCATAAATCCCTTGGTTTATAATTTACCCCAATTTTACTTACCCTGATGCACTCCGCACAGCTTATCCCCCCTCGTCTTTCCCCTCTGGGCCCTGCTGTGTGCCCAGGCATCTGATAACAGCCACATGTAGGGTATTGCCATACCCGGGAAAACCCACATTACAGTTTATGGGGTGTAGGTCTCCGGTCAAAATGCTCACTACACCTCTAGATGAATGCCTTAAAGGTGTAGTTTTTAAAACGGGGTCACTTCTTGTGGGTTTCAACTGTACTGGTACCTAAGGGGCTTCTGCATACATGACTTCGCACTAGAAAATCCTCAGTAGGCCAAATGGTGGTCCTTTCTTTCTGAGCCCTCCCATGGGCCCAAACGGCAGTTTATCACCACAAATGGGGTATTGCGGCACTCAGAACAAATTGTGCAACAGAATGGGGTATTTTGTTTCTTGTGAAAATAAGAAATTTTCAGCCAAAACTACATATTTGAAAAAAATATTTTGTTTTAATTCCCAGCCCAATTCAAATAAGTTCTGTGAAAAAACTATGGGGTCAAAATGGTCACAACACCCATAAATGAATTCCTTGAGGGGTGTAGTATCCAAAATGGGGTCATTTGTGGTTGGTTTCTATTGCTTTGATACCTCTGGGGCTCTGCAAATGCGACATGGCACCCGAAAACCAATCCAGCAAAATCTGGACTCCAAAGAACAAATAGCGCTCCTTTCCTTCTGAGCCCTCCGATGGGCCCAAACGGCAGTTTATCATCACAAGTGGGGAATTGCCGCACTCAGGACAAATTGGGCAGCAAAATGGAGTATTTTATTTCTAGTGAAAATAAGAATTTTTTAGCTAAAACGACATATTATTGGGAAAAATATTATTTTTTTCATTCCCAGCCCAATTCAAATAAGTTCTGTGAAGAAACTATGGGGTCTAAATGGTCACATTACCCATAAATGAATTCCTTGAGGGGTGTAGTTTCCAAAATGGGGTCACTTCTGGTGGGTTTCCATTGCTTTGATACCTCTGGGGCTCTGCAAATGCGACACGGCACCCGAAAACCAAACCAGCAAAATCTGCACTCCAAAGAACACACAGCGCAGCGCTCCTTCCCTTCTGAGGCCTCCCATGGGCCCAAACGGCATTTTATCGCCACAAATAGGGTATTGCTGCACTCAGGAGAAATTGGGCAATAAAATGGGGTATTTTGTTCCCTGTGAAAATAAGAAATTTTGATAAAAAATGACATCTTATTGTAAAAAATGACATTTTTGTTCATTTCACATCCCAATTCAAATAGGTGCTGTGAAAAAGCTGTGCGGTCAAAATTGTAACAACAACCATATTTGAATTCCTTGAGGGTGTAGTTTCCAAATTGGGGTCACTTCTGGTGGGTTTCTATTGCTTTGATACCTCTGAGGCTCTGCAAATGCAACATGGCACCCAAAAACCAATCCAGCAAAATCTGGACTCCAACAAACACATAGCGCTCCTTTCCTTCTGAGCCCTCCCATGGGCCCAAACGGCAGTTTATCACCACAAATGGGGTATTGCCGCACTCAGGACAAATTGGGCAACAAAATGGGATATTTTGTTCCCTTTGAAAATAAGAAATTTGGATCACAAATGACATTTTATTGGAAAAAATGAAATTTTTTTCCATTTCACAGCCCAATTCAAATACGTGCTGTGAAAAAACTGTGGGGTCAAAATGGTAACAACAACCATAAATGAATTCCTTGAGGGGTGTAGTTTCCAAAATGGGGTCACTATTGGGGGATTCCTACTGTTTTGACACCTCAACACCTTTTCAAACCTGGCATGCTGCCTAAAATATATTCTAATAAAAAAAGAGGCCTCAAAATGTACTAGGTGCCTCTTTGCTTCTAGGGCTTGTGTTTTAGTCCACGAGCGCACTAGAGGCACATGTGGGACATTTCTAAAAACTGCAGAATCTGGACAATACATATTTAGTAGTGTTTCTCTGGTAAAACCTTCTGTGTTACAGTAAAAAATTGAATAAAATTTAAATTCAGCAAGAAAAATGAAATTTGCAAATTTCACCTCCCACTTTGCTTTAATTCCTGTGAAATGCCTGAAGGGTTAAAAAACTTTCTAAATGCTGTTTTGAATACTTTGAGGGGTCTAGTTTTTAAAATGGGATGTTTTATCAGGGTTTCTAATACATAGGCCCCTCAAAGCCACTTTAGAACTCAAGAGGTACCTTAAAAAAAAAGGCTTTTGAAATTTTCTTAAAAATATGAGAAATTGCTATTTATGTTCCAAGCCTTTTAACGTCCAAGAAAAATAAAAGAATGTTCAAAAAATGATGCCAATCTAAAGTAGACATATGGGAAATGTGAACTAGTAACTATTTTGGGTGGTATAACCGTCTGTTTTAAAAGCAGATGCATTTAAATTCTGAAAAATTCTATTTTTTCAAAATTTTCTCTAAATTTTGCAATTTTTCACCAATAAACACTGAATATATTGACCAAATTTTACCACCAACATGAAGCCCAATGTGTCATGAGAAAACAGTCTCAGAATGGCTTGGATAGGTTTAAGCATTCCGACGTTATTACCACATAAAGTGAAATATGTCAGATTTGAAAAATGGGCTCTGAGCCTTAAAGGGAATGTGTTGCTAGCAAAAAATGTATTTTTTTTTTTAGTTAAACAATTAGTGTGTAGGTGATTAAACATTTGTTCTAATTTATTTTATTTTTTTCACGAGTCAGGAAATATTATAAATTAGATTCTAATTTATAATATTTCCCAGTGCTAGTCACTAGATGGAGCAATTTCCAAAATTGCAGCATTGCATGTGGTAAAGCAACCACATTGCTTTATGCTGCAAAATTGGAAAAAAAATCCCTCGCTCTAGTGAGCTCTCAGAATCCCCCCCTCCTTTATCCTGGCTAGTGCCGGGAGAAACGAGGGGATTGAACGGTCAAACCTCCTACACTGTGTGTCGCCATTTTTTGAGCTAACACACAGTGTAGTAGGTTTACATACAGTAGTAAACACACACTGAAACACGAACATACATAGAAATAACTTACCTGCTCCTGCCGCCGCCGCTCCCTCCGGTCCGTCCGCTCCGTCTGCTGCCGCTGCTCCAAGTGCACAAGTCCGGAAGCCGCGACCGGAAGTAGTAATCTTACTGTCCGGCCGCGACTTCCGGCCCACAGGAAAATGGCGCCGGACTTGGACTGTGTGGGAGCGGCGCATGCGCCGTTCCCACACAGACGGCGTACACCATAGTGGATGGAACGGGCCCCGTTCGCATTCACTATGGGACTGTAGCTGCCGTATTCCATGTCTGTATGTGTCGTTAATCGACACATACAGAAATGGGAAAAAAAATGGCAGCCCCCATAGGGAAGAAAAAGTAAAAAAATAAAAAAAAGTAACACACAAACACACAAATAAATATAAACGTTTTTAATAAAACACTAACATCAAACTGATATAAAAAAAAAATTTGGGGTGACACTGTTCCTTTAAGGCCAAAACTAGGCTACGTCCTTAACGGGTTAAATGTATCTGCTTGTATGACAGATAGTAATATCAGACAAAATGGTTACTACAAAATGGTTACATTTCCCATATGTCTACTTTATGTTTGCATTGTTTTTTGAATGTCCTTTTTTTTTTCTAAAGGCTTAGAACTTAAGCAGCAATTTCTCACATTTTCAAGAAAATTTCAAAAGGCTATTTTTTCAGGAACCAGTTCTGTTCTGAAGTGACTTTGAGCGCCTTCTATATTAGAAAACCCCCATAAATCACCCCATTTAAAAAACTGCACCCCTCAAAGTATTCAAAACAGCATTCAGAAAGTTTCTTAACCCTTTAGGCGTTTCACAGGAATTAAGGCAAATTAGAGGTGAAATTTACAAATGTCCATTTTTTTTGCCGAAAAGAATTTGTACTCCGGAGATGTACTATTAGGTCATGGAGCGCGAATGATACAGCTACCATGACCAAATAGTACGTCCAGGAGCGGGAAGGGGTTAATTTACTGTCACAGACCCAGGAAGGTAAGTTTGATAATGGTTCTGCTTTTTTACTTATTAGTGTTACTGTTAAATGTCGTTCTCACTGTCTTTCTGACTCACTAAAAAGTTAATTTTGACCGTGTTTCCTTCAATATTCTTGATCAGTATTCAATAAGAGGAATACGAAAATGATACAAAAAATGGTTTGTTTATGGAGATATATTAAAAAAAAAAATATTATAGCAGAGATACATACATAGAAAGATTCATATTGTAATATAGCTTAGATTGTAAAACAGATATCATCTTACATAGTCATTGTATGGGACACTTGTCGTCCCCATCTTGCTTAGCCTGAGCGTGTGTCTTCATCATTGGTATCAGTGTATGTCCTTGGGCGTCTCCCTGGATGACCACCACCCCTAGATGACCACCACTCTGGGATATTTATGACAGAGATAGACAGAGTATACATAGTTACATAGTTCGTACGGTTGAAAAAAAGACACATGTCCATCAAGTTGAACCAAGGGATGGGAAAAGGGAAGTAAACATTTTTTACACATAACAGCTTAGATTTTTTTGTTCCTGGAATTTATCGAAGCCTTTTTTAAAGCCATCTACTGTCCCTGCTGTGACCAGCTCCTGCGGTAGACTATTCCATAGATTCACAGTTAGGATATGTTCACACGGCCTATTTACAGACGTAATTCGGGCGTTTTAACCCCCGAATTACGTCCGAAATTACGGCTTGAAAGCGTTGACAAACATCTGCCCATTGAAAGCAATGGGCTGACGTTTGTCTGTTCACATGAGGCGTATATTTACGCGTCGCTGTCAAAAGACGGCGCTTAAATAGACGCCCGCACCAAAGAAGTGTCATGTCACTTCTTCAGACGTAAGTGGAGCCGTTTTCCATGGACTCCATGGAAAACCAGCTCCAGTTACGTCTGTAATGGACGCGGCGTTCAAGCGCCTGCACATGCCATTACGGCTGAAATGACGGGGCTGTTTTCTCCTGGAAACAGCCCCGTAATTTCGGCCGTTACAGACGCTGCCGTGTGAACATACCCTAAAGAAGGCTTGTCGCCTCTGCAGGTTGAACCTTTTTTTATAGGCGTGTCTTAACATTTAGGTGACATTTGTGCCTACATTTAGAAGACTTACAACTGTCATTACTCATGCGTTGCCGGTGCTGAAATAGCAGATTATAGTTTTGCTTAAAGAGGCTCTGTCACCACATTATAAGTGGCCTATCTTGTACATGATGTGATCGGCACTGTAATGTAGATGGAGTTATGACCTTTTTTAGCTTTATGCTAATGAGTTTCTTAATGGACAAATGGGCGTGTTTTACTTTTTGACCAAGTGGGCGTTGTGTAGAAAAGTGTATGACGCTGACCAATCAGCTGACCAATCAGAGACCAATCAGCGTCATATACTTCTCTCCATTCATTTACACAGCACATAGCAATATAGCTATATCGCTTTGTGCAGCCACATACACACACACTAACGTTACTCAAGTGTCCTGACAGTGAATATACATTACCTACAGCCAGGACGGGATGTGTATTCAGAATCCTGACAGTTCTGTAGCGTTTGTGTGAGATTTACACAAGGCAAGCATAATCTCGCGAGATTACGATGTTTCCTGTCATTTAAAACGAGATTACGCTTGCCTTGGGTAAATCTCACACAAACGCTTCAGAAGTGTCAGGATTCTGAATAGACATCACGTACTGGCTGGAGGTAATGTATATTCACTGTCAGGACACTTGAGTAACGTTAGTGTGTGTGTATGTGGCTGCACATAGTGATGTAATAAGATCACTATATGCTGTGTAAATGAATGGAGAGAAGTGTATGACGCTGATTGGTCACTGATTGGTCACTGATTGGTCACTGATTGGTCACTGATTGGTCAGCTGATTGGTCAGCGTCATACACTTCTCTTCACAACGCCCTCTTGGTCAAAAAGTAAAACACGCCCAGTTGTCCATTAAGAAACTCATTAGCATAAAGCTAAAATAGGTCATAACTCTGTCAAAAATGATCGTTTTTCTAAATAAAAAACACTGCTATAATCTACATTACAGCGCCGATCACATTATGTAGAAGATAGGCCACTTATAATGTGATGACAGAGCCTCTTTAACTGTCATCGTTAGCATAATGTATCTTTAGTTCTATCGAATAACATTTATATTATAACACAATATAAAGTATTTTACAGTTACTAATGTGTTTTTTTGTATATTTTTAGAGGTTTGGTTGTTGGTCTTCGTCGGATTCGAGGACTACTTCGATGACTGTGTCAATATTTTCAATAAATTGGCTAACATGGGTTGTGTTGGGGGTTTTATTTAATATGAAATGGGAGGCCTAAGGAGGTACAGTAAAGACCCCATGCACTAGAGCCCCATTACAGCTGTGTACAAAATGGAGCCATAAGACCATGAGGTTGAGGCCTGACTCTCTTGATACAAAAGTCCAGGGGCTTAATGTTTTACTTTCTACTTACCACTATGTTATATGGAATTTGCCTAGAAATAAATGAGAATTAGAAACTGTTCAACTAGATATGACTGGTCCTCTATACAAGAGGCCTATGATCCCATTAGTCCGCACTACAAAATATTGGGTAACTCCTGAGGATGAACTGTAAGTCTATGTCACTGTACATATATATATATATATATATATATATATATATATATATATATATACTCTCTAATCTGCATGTTAGAAGCTCATATATAACATGTCAATGGAAATGCTCCATTACAATGTCTGTAGATAAGTGAGTCTACATCTATGTATACATAGTCATTGAATCTGGTTTGCTGATACTGGATGGATCAGTAGAGTAATAAATACCCTTGTTTCTATTGTATCACCCCCTTTCCATGTAGACTGTGCGCTTGTGAGCAGGGCCCTCTCTCCTTATATTTATATTGTAACATTTTAGAATTGTATGTCACTGTACCCTGTAATTTATTGTACAGCGCTGTGGAAAATGTTGGTGCTTTATAGGTAATATTATTATAATTTATAATGTAATTATAAAGAAAGCGCCGCTACTTAGATAGGCGCAGTAATAATATACATTATACAATCAATGCCACCCCCTCACTTTACTACACAATGCTGCCTGAGGTCAGGGGGGCTCTAGACTTCATACAGGTTGTGTCCATGGGGCTTCCTATAGAGCTGGGATATGGGTGTCCTACTAAGGATATATTATTGGTGTGATCGCACCCACCAGCTGATCGGGGATGTTTGTAAGTTATTCATGTAAACCACATGTCATTGCAATATCTATGTTGTTTTTATTTGACTGACATTTATTAAAGCATTATGGGAAGAACATATATATTTCAAAAGATTTGAATATGGAAACCAAGTGCATAAAGTGAAGAGATCATACAGCTGGCATGTGGTTGGCATGTAACTGGCATATGATTGGTCACTCCCTGGCACCTGCCCGGAATGTTGTGATTTGAATTTTCTGCTCGGCCTACAGATCAGTTTATCAGTTAGTTGGAAACAACTGCAGCGTCTTGTTATATACAAGAAGCGATTCATAGATATTTGAGGACACATTTTTGGTTTTTGGGGAGTTTTTTTTGCTGTTTTTTATTCCAGGATTACACCATACTTTCCTGATCATCTACTGGTAAGTGCAGATCTTTACACACCACACACACTACACACAGGACAGTATATACACAGTACACAAGGTATAAGACGACGGGCGTGACCTGGTCAGTGGATTGATATTTTCAGGGGCCATGTCATTTACTGATCAGTTTTGTAATTCTTAACCCCTTGTGGACACAACCCATTTTTTCAAATCTGACACGTGTCACTTTATATGGTAATAAATTTGCAATGGTTTTAATTATCGAAGTTATTCTGACTGTGATTGTTTTCTCGTGACACATTGTACTTGTATGTTAGTGGAAAAATTTGGTCGATAAATTCAGTATTTATTTGTAAAAAAATTCACCAACATCTTGAAGAAATTAGTAAAAATTAGCATATTTCTACATTTAAATGTATCTGCTTTTAAGACAGATAGTAATAGCACACAAAATAGTTACTAGTTAACATTTTTTTTGAAAATTAATTTTAATATAGAAAATTGTTTAACACAGAAGGTTTTACCAAAGACACGCAACTCAAAATGTATTGCCCAGGTTCTGCAGTTTTTAGAAATATCCCACATGTGACCCTAGTGCGCCACATGACTGAAATACTGGCCTCAGAAGCAAAGGAGCACCTAGTGGATTTTGGGGCCTCCTTTTTATTAGAATATAGTTTAGGCACTATGCCAGGTTTGAAGAGGTCTTGTAGTGCCAAAACATAGGAAACAACCCCAAAAAGAGACCATTTTGGAAACTACACCCCCAAGGAATGTATCTAGGGGTATAGTGAGCAATTTGACCCCGCAGGTTTTTTGATAAATGTATTCGTAATTAGGTTGTGTAAATCAAAATATAATTTTTTTCTCATAAAATATAGATTTAGCTACAATTTTTACATTTAACTAAGGAATAAAGGAGAAAAAGCACCCCAACATCTGTGAAGAAATTTCTCCCGAAATTGCCTGGACATATGACAGGGCTCAGAATTGAAAGAGCACCATGCCCATTTGAGTCTTATTTTGGTGAATTTAACTGCATTGGCCCACAAGTGCAGGGCTTCAAGGTCAAATACTGAAACAAACCCCCAGAAGTGACGCCATTTTAGAAACTACACCCCTCAAGGCATTTTTTGAGGGGTGAAGTGAGCATTTTCACACCAGAGGTGTTTTTTTTTATTAGAAATTAATGCACAGCGGAGGGTGCAAAGCGAAAATATTTTTTCCACAGATATGTAATTTCAGTGCCCAATATGGGTGCACAGCTTATGCCGCTATGAAAAGACAGCTCTCTAATTATTATGCCGTGTTTCCTAGCTTTAGATACACTCTACATGTTTGTTGCCCTAATATTTTGCCTGGACATATGACCGGGTTCAGGAGTGAAAAAGCACCATGCGCATTCGAGGCCATTTTAGCGCTTTATGAAGCATTGGCCAACAATTGCTGGACTCTCAGGTCAAATAGTAAAACAAACCCCCAAGAAGTGGAAACGACACCCCTCAAGGCATTTATCAAGAAGGAACCAATGCTCAGGGGAGGGTGCAAAGTGTAAATTTTCTACTGATATGCCATTTTAGTGCACAATATGTTTAACCCATTGTGTGCCACTGAAGACAAGTACCTCATAAACCGTTAAGCGGACTCTCCCGGGTATGGCGATGCCATTTATGAGGATGTAAATTGATGTTTGGGCACACTGTAGGGTACACAAGGGAGAGAGCGCCATTTGGCTTTTGGAGCCCAGATTTTTCTTGATAATAGTTCTGTTTGGGGCTTTACTGGTATTTCAGTTTACAATGTGGGGGCATATGTAAGCTGTGCGGAGTAAATCAGGGCATAATAAAAGGGTATAATAATGTGGTAAATGAATAATAACATGCAGATGTGTGGCAAGTGTCACACTGATAAATGGTGCCCGATTTTAACCCCCTTTTGGAACACACGCTGCACATTTTGTATCTACATTTTCTGAGAGCCAGAACTTTTTTATTTTTTCATCAACTGAGCTGTGTGAGGGCTTATTTTTTTGCGGGACAATCTGTTTTCATTGGTACCATTTTGGGGTACATGCAACTTTTTGATCATTTATTTATTTTTTTGTGAAGCAGGGTGACCAAAAAACAATCAATTTTTTTATTCTTTTTTTATTTATTTTATTTATTTTTTTTATTCTTTTTTTTTTACGCCGTGCATCATGCGTTATAAATGACATATTGAAATTATTTTGCGGGTCGCTACCATTACGGCGACACCAAATGTATATAGTTTTTTTTATATCTTACAGCGTTACCACGGATAAAATCACTTTTTTTTTTTATCGTTTATTGTTTGGGTTGCCATATTCTAAGAGCCCTAACTTATTTTTGCGTCAAAAAGGCTGTGTGAGGGCTTGCTTTTTGCGGGACGAGCGGTTGTTTATATTAGTACCATTTTGTGGTACATGCGACTTTTTCATAATTTTATCAAAAAATTTCTGGGAAGGCGAGGTGATCAAAAAAGTGTGACTGGCATTATTGTTTATGGTGTTCACCGTGCTGGATTTTTTTTTTTACAGTTGGGGTCGTTACGGACGCGGCAACACCAAATATGTGTACTTTTTTAATGTTTTCAGTTTTTTCCTGTAATATAAGTTTTATTATGGGAAAAAAATGCTTTTTTGTTTATGTAACGTGAAACTTTTTTTTTTTTTTTTAGTCAACATTTTTAGTAACTTTTTTTTTGTCCCACTAGAGGACTTGAAGGCCTGAAGCCCTGATTGCTATTCTAATATACTGCAGTACACACGTAGTGCAGTGTATTAGGGCGAATTCAGACGTGGCGTTATTGCTGTTGAATTCTGCTGTGGACAGTCCGCAGTTAAATTCTGCAGCTGCCGTTTTTTGCATGTCTTTCTATACATTTTTAGGAAACTTAGCTCAGGCGTTGCAGAAAATAACTGTGCGGAAACTAGGCTGCGGTGCAGATTCTTCCCTCCGCAGCATGCTCATTCCATTGCGGAGAAGAAGCTGACTTTCACTGCGGATCTCAGCATTTGCATTGCAAAGGCTGAAATCTGCAGCAAGTCTGCTGTGATATCCACAACGTCTGAATTACCTGTCAAATATGAAAATGTTGCTGCAAATTCGCAAAGAATCTGCAGCAACATTTTCAGCTGAAAAATTCCGCCACGTCTGATCATGGCCTTAGAGCTGTCAGTCATATACTGACAGCAAGCTTATTAGGTCCCATCTCTTGGGTGTGCTGGGCCTAATAGGCTTCTCTACTTGGCAACCAGGAGGCAATTGTTAGGCCTCCGGTTGCCATAACAACCATAGGCACCCTCACAATCGCGTCACAGCAGTGTCGATGGAGTACAAACCATCGAAATGCTGTGGTCGCAATTGACAGCAGCATTTAGGGAGTTAATCGGCGAGGGTTGGACAACAGTCCAGTTCCTGCCGTTACAGCAGAGTTTCAGCTGTGATATACAGCTGACACCCGCTGGTGATGGAGCAGGCTCAGCTTCTGGGCCTGCTCCATCACTGTCAAGGACAGTTACGCGACAATGCGCTAACCCCTTGGTGGCAGCGACGTAAATGTACGTGACATGTCGTAAAAGGGTTAATAACATATCTTCTATTTTCCTACATATATGGGGGGGTCACAGAAAAACTGTACAAATATTAGGTTGGGTTAGAAAGAAAATCACATTTTTATACTGAGTTAAAGTCTCCTAATATGTCTCACGCCTTACAATGGTGACTTTGGAACAGATTATCTGAAAAATTACGCAACTTTTATATTGGTCCAGTTTTTATTATGTAAATAGAAAACAAATTGCTTATAGTCATAGCTGGAGGCTGGGCATTACCTGGCACTTGTACCCGCTTAGCATGTTAGAATTTGAACTGGCAGACTATTTGGGCCTCTGTAGATTTCCAGTGCAGCAGTCCTATACCATTCAGTTCTGCGCACATGACCAGTAAATACTGTGCGGGGGAAGAATTTATTAAGACTGGCATTCCAGTCCTAATAGGAAACAAGCGGAGTAAGATGCAACAAATTTCTTAAGAGGCGCATGCTAGATTTACGCTATAATTTACGCCAGTTTCCTGCACAAATAATAATAAATGCGTCGGGCCATAGGTTTATTTTAAAAAAGTGTCAAGGGCGACGAAAACGGCCCGACAGTCTAAATTTTTGTCACTTTTGAGCCGTTTTCGATTTTTCTACGCCAGATAACAGGCGTAGAAAAGTTGTTAAATTCCTCCTATGTTTTTACATGTGATAATCAAAAGATAATAGTTCTAGAAAATGCTACTAGTACTATTTCTATTCCTATCCACACCACACATGGATCCTGCGGCAGGGTTGTTGGTGGAGTGATAGTTCAGATCTACCAGGTCTGCACAGAACTTTATTCTTTTACAAGTGAGTGTCATGAAGAGAGACTGAAGACCCGACTGTAATGTAGAAGATGAAGCTCCAGATCTTAGTGCTCAGTGTTGGAATGACTCCCTCCTTGCACTCCACATATAAGAACACTACATTTTTCTCCATGTGTAAATATCTTTATATACTATCTGTGTGTTCAGCAGCCAGTGACACACGGACTGCCCGCTAGAGCAGAAGACATGGAGCGCCGGCAAGAGAAAGAAGGCACCGGCGACATGAGTACCATGATGGCATCAGCACTGCTGGCCGGCTTCACTATAAGGGTATGTTCACACGCTGTGTAAACACTGCGGATTATATGCCACGTATTTCATTGTGTAAAATCCACAGAATAATACAGTAGCAGCAAAGTGGATGAGATGTAACCAAATCTCATCCAAACGTTGCGTAAAAAATCCACCAAAAATCTCTGAAATTGACCTGTGGTGCGGTTTTTTCATTCCCCAGCATGTCAATCTGCTTTGGATCCGCTGCTTTTCTGTTGTGGGTTTTTCCCATTGAATTCAATTTTTGCGGCGGAAACAATGGGATTCCGTTACAAAATGTGCAATTCAGAAAAAAGAAAAAGCTTTTTGTCGTTTAAAATGAATAATAAGGTTTATACTTACCACCCAGGTGTTGTCATAGCGACTCATTCTTTTATTGTCCGTCCAGGCCAGGCTCCTGGAGTGACGTTTTATCTCATGTGACTGCTGCAGCGGTCACATGGGCTGTAGCTTTATCCCAGGAGGCCGCACTGCAAGGACAACACGGGGACGCGTCGCCATAACTATGTAGAACGGGCTTAAAGGGAACCTGTCACCAGCATTTCACCTATTAAACCAGCAATACCAAGTGGTAGTGGGTGAAAAATTATTTCTATATAACCTATAATTGTCTTCTTAGTCAGCTCTATAGCTTTAATATTCAGTTTTTTTAGTGTTCCTGTGCTGTATGCTAATGAGCATAAAAGAGTCATATCTTCATTTGAAAAGAGTCAAACCTTCATTCCTCAAGTCTTTCCGAGTTTACCCCGCCTCCTTACTTTTGATTGACAGCTCCACGCCTTCCCCCATCACACAAAATCCCGCGCTTGTGCATTGATGTCCTCTTCTGGTGTGTGCGTACAACGGGACATCGGATTATTACGATAAAAGGCGCAAAATGTTTTCAGACCGTTATTTACAGTCGGAGGAGGAGTTTAGGAGAGGGGAATACGGCAATGAACTTTTTATTGCAGCGGCCAGTGAGGGATAAGTAAAGTTCAATAGGTGAAATGCTGGTGACAGGTTCCCTTTAAGTATAAGTGTTTTTTTTTTCTGCAGTGGACATTACGCCTGAAAAACTGCACCACAATTTGGTGTGTTTTTTCGGCTGGAATTCCCTGCAGGTTCCAGGGCGGATATGCTGTGTACTTTTACGCAGCGTATCCGCCCTGTGTGAACATGGCCTTACTGTCAGTGTCTTTTATTACTTCATTTTCAATGTATAATTTATATAACCACACTAAATAATTGGTGTAGAAAAGCTGTTGAATTTCACCCTATGTTTTTACATGTTATAATAAAAAGATAATAGAAATAGTACTAGTAGCATTTTCTAGAACTATCCACACCACACATGGATCCTGCGGCAGGGTTGTTGGTGGAGATATAGTACAGCTCTGCCAGGTCTGCACAGAACTTTATTCTTTTACAAGTGACTCAGTCCTGAAGGGAGACTGAAGACCCGACTGTAATGTAGAAGATGAAGCTCCAGATCTTACACCTCATGCACACGACCGAGTGTGCCGTCCGAGTCCCGTCAGTGATCCGAGGAAAGATAGGACATGTTCATCTATTTTTCCTCGGATCAGAGACTCCGACCATTTTTCATGGACCCGATTCACCTGTTATAGTGAATGGGTCCGTGAAGACTATCGGGTGTCACTCGGATCCTTTCAAAAACGGCCTGAGTGGCACAACGGTCGTGTGCATGAGCTTTAGTACCCAATGTAGGAATGACTCCCTCCTTGCACTCCACATATAAGAACACTACATATTTCTCCATGTGTAAATATCTTTATATACTATCTGTGTTTTCAGAAGCCAGTGACACACGGACTGCCTGCTAGAGCAGAAGACATGGAGCACCGGCAAGAGAAAGATGGAACCATGGACGTACCTACCATGATGGCATCAGCACTGCTGGCCTGCTTCACCAATACTGTCAGTGTCAGAGTCTTTTATGTCTGCATTTCAGTGTATAGTTTATATATATTGCAGCACTGGACACTTTATCACTGACCACATACCACATCAGTATAGTAAGGCAGTCCTAAAAGAGAAATTCACTTCTACCCTACATATTGTTCCAAATATTAGCCGTTCTACTGACCACGGAGTACTTTTATATGTAAGTATTCCAGTGTACGCTGCCCTTTACATTCTATAGTATCCTATACTGCAGAATATGAAGAAGAGAAGGACAGAATTATGTAAATCGTGTCCTGGAGAGAACAAAACTCCACCATGCCCCTCCATTTCTCTGCAGCCATGAAGTAATAGATCTTCTCTGGTAATGCCAGTGACATCGGTAGTAATGTTCTGCATCCTAAGAGAATCACCTCACTGTTACAGCTTTATTCTTTATATCATTCCTTACACTAGATTCATACCGGTTACATTTATATTTTATCCATTATAAAATAATATCATATGTTCAGTATAATAAGGAAACCAGCACTTTCTGCAACTTTTATCAGGGCCAGTTTGAGGTGCCTGGGCAGTAAATCTGGTGGGTACCCATCATAATTGTAATTTTACGGGTACATGACAACTTTTTCTATAAGGTAAATCTGTATAGAAATGCATTTGTTGTCAGCCGTTTTATACCAGATAAAGCTCAGCACATGTAGTACAGGTTTCTATAGGAGCTAGTCTGTATACACGTGTACTGAGCTCCATGTGATATAAAATGATGGACAGAACATATACATTTCTATACAGACCAGTCCTTATAGAAACTGGTATATGATAAACCTTTTTCTACAAAGGGAAATCCGTGTAGAATTGAATGCACTTCTTGTGCAATATTGTAAATTACATATAAAACCTCTTACATGTTCTGAGTGGTCTATGTGATATAAATGGTGCCATTTCTACACAGACTAGCCCCTATAGAAACTGGCAAGTGCTAAACTGGTCTATCATATATCCTTTTTCTACAGGGGCAAGTCTGCAGAAATGTCCAGGTTTTCAACCATATAATACTGAATAGAGAGCCATAATATCTAGTCATAATGGGCACTAAGAGATTTCTCTAGTGGAGCCAGGGCAGGGGCTAGTCTACCTGCACCCAGAATCAGAGCGCCCCCTGTTGTGTCTGTGACTCCTCCGAGTTTATCTCCTGCTGCCCGGCAGAGAATGAATTGCTCCTGCCTGTCCAGTTCTTTTCTGTGACTCTGGCAGTACATGCCACCCTCCGCCAGCCCTTACAGTAAAGTCCCTAGCCACCCCTGCACCGCTAAGGCTGAGATCTGTGTTGTAGCCGATGACATGACGCCATTACATTGGCCTAGCACAGTAACACAGAGCTCCTGCTAACTCCTGCTGCCTGTCCTGCAGAGAAGGAATGGCTCCTGCCTGTCCAGTTCTTTTCTGTCCTGTCCCTCTGGCAGTACATTCCACCCTCCGCCAGCCCTTACAGTAAAGTCCCTAGCCACCCCTGCACCGCTAAGGCTGAGATCTGTGTTGTAGCCGATGACATGACGCCATTACATTGGCCTAGCACAGTAACACAGAGCTCCTCCTAACTCCTGCTGCCTGTCCTGCAGAGAAGGAATGGCTCCTGCCTGTCCAGTTCTTTTCTGTCCTGTGCCTCTGGTAGTACATGCCACCCTCTGCCAGCCCTTACAGTAAAGTCCCTAGCCACCCCTGCACCGCTAAGGCTGAGATCTGTGTTGTAGCGATGACATGACGTCATTACATTGGCCTAGCACAGTAACACAGAGCTCCTCCTAATTCATGCTGCACAAAGATGAAGAGATCACATGGGGGAGATGATGGTGCAGCTGGGGGAGGGCTGACGTTGATGGAAGTGCTCCCAGACTCCCCTGCAGGCTGCAGTTGTGACGTTTACTAGCGCTGCGCCTGTGGCGCTCATCATTTAAAGGGGTTTGCCTATCAGGGACATTTATGTCATATCCAGAGGATATGTCATAAATATCAGATAGATGCGGGTGCATTGCTGGGTCTACACAGTGGACAGTGGTAAGGGGGTCCTGTGCAACTGCGACCGCTGCGACTACTATAGCTACACCACTAGGTGTGGATTGATATTTTTAGAATTCTCTTGGAATGTCTCTAAAATTGTAATAAATGGAAATGAATCAAGTTTTAATTCATTAATTATAAAACATTTGTTAAGTTAAAAAAGAAAACTAAATACAAACTGTTCTATTGTAGCCTCCACCACTCCACGTTATGGCGCACATCCTGAAGAAAGCCGAGGACTATGTAAGTTATATCAGCAGATGATCCTATTATTACACAGAACTTCTGTAAGTCCACAGAAAAAAACCTAACCAGAATAAATTTCAACCCTACACACACACTATATATATATTATATGTATAAATATATACACACACATATATACATGTGTGTGTGTATATGTATATATATATATATATATATATATATATATATATGTATGTATATAGCCCACTCCAAAATACGAGACAGCACTCCAGTTGTAGTGAAAAATAGGATCACTTTAATCACCCCTTGCGACGTTTCAGCCCTACTCCATGGGGCCTTTCTTATTGCTAGAGATATATACATATATAATATATGTGTGTGTGTGTGTGTATATATATATATATATATTATATGTGTATGTATGTATATATACATATATATACACCGTCACATAGAAATATATATACATACACATATACCTATTGTAGCAGTTTGGGGAATGTTGTTAGGCAAAGCGACACTGAGCGCAGTATTCTTGTTAAACAGGACTTAGAAGCTTTATTTCTCTTTCAAGCAGCAAAGTGCAATAAACACAAAGGAATCTTGTTTCATCAGCATACACAAAGCTTAGAACAGAAAGAAACGTTTCAAGTAATAAAAGTTCAAGTATAAAGCACGCAGTCCAGCCCTTTGCAGGGGTTAGCTCTCACCCCTCTGTAAATATCAGGTCTGTTCAGCAGCAGACCAGTCTTCACACTCTTGCTTTCTCACACTCTCCCAGCAGTGCTTTTCTCTTATTTAATCACCCTGCAATTGTAGATGAACACAGCACTCCACTCAGCTCTATATTAGGCCATGTGCACGTTACCAGAGGATGAATCAGTTCCCAAACTTGAATACATAAGAACCATAGGACAAAATAACGGCACCAGGACTTCCAGATAGATGAAAAAAGGGTGGATTTATTCACCTCAAGTGAGCAGCGACGTTTCGGGGTTCGTCACAGAACCTTTCTCAAGCTGTACAACACTACACACATTGTCAGGTACAAATAGGAAGTACATCCAATAATTAACATAAAACCAATTGATGTACAATTTACAAAAATCAAGTGTATACATAGAACTTTCAACCCATATTATGGAACAGTTTTACAAAGTGCATAAGTACAATCGTACTTTCATATATCAGGTGCAATGTACGTGGATACAAAATATGTAAAAACAATCTACTGTGCTTTAATTAGCAATTAGGCTAATCAATGAAAGCTGCAGAGGCCAATCTACAAGATATAGTTATATGTAAATCACATAGGAAATCATACATTACCAATTTGTTGCACACCTTGAGACAGCAGCGTTAGCGCGCGCCTACTGCGCATGCTCAAAGATGGCGCCAAGACCGGAAATAGAGTCTATGTAACGCAAGCGGTGAGTAAATCACCAATGCGCATGCGCCGGATCGAAACTTGCGTTCCAGCCCATTTGCGCATGCGCGGGCTGCGTTTACCCAATGTCACAGTTCTACAAACCTAAAAAATTCACACTAGGGATGCACGATGCATTGAAACTCCGATACTGTTCAATACCGTTATTTCATGTATTTCGATACTTAGCTGTATGACTGTATGAGAGTGGGGCTGCAGCTGTGTAATACAGCCATTGCCTGCGCCCGAGTCCTGACAAGTGCGCTCCATCAGGACAATGTGATGCGGCCAGCGCTACACTAATGAGCGGCAGCACTGAAGACAGAACATGGCAGGCGCACTGCAAAACACCCCCATGTTCTGTTCTCAGTGCTTGAACCGCCGCTCATTAGTGCAGCGCCAGCCGCATCACCTCATGCTGACTGCGCACGCACTTACTGTCAGGAACGGGGCAATGGCTGTATTACACAGCCGCAGCCCCGCTCTATAACGGCGGAGATCAGAAAAACCTCTAATTTCCACTGCTATTCCCCTGAATGCTGCGATCAAAGCTGAACGCAGCATTCAAGAGGAAGTGAGAAGGGGGGATGCCCCTTGGATCGCGTCACAGGGAATTCCTGTGACGCGATTGAGGGACATACCATATATGGGCAGACAGGTATGTCCTAACAACTGCCTGTGTACTATCAGTAAACAGGCTAATGTACTGTCATATAGAAATATACCAGTACATTAAAGTTTAAAAATAAAGTAAAAACACAAAGTAATGTTAAATTTAAAAAAAATACACATACACCTTTTTTGCAATAAACATTAAAATAAGTCTCAATACATAAAAGATATACATATTCAGTATTGGCGCGGCCGTAATAACCATCACAACAATTTTTTTTCATCATTTGTGATGTGTACGCTGTAAAAAAATAAAATAAACACTGCTTTTTTCACTTATTGTGGGGCACGAGGTGTGATGAATTTAACCTCCATGTGCCTCACATTAATTGTAATTAACCCCATCATGTACCTTACACATTAACCCATTATGACTGAGAAACATGATTGGGTTAATTACTATTAGGGCATGACCACACATGGCGGAATTCCTCCGCAACTGTCCGCATCGATGCCGCACAGAATCTGCGTTGCAGATTCTGCAGCGGATCTGCACAAAATGTGCAGTACATTGATGCGGACTAGCTGCTGCAGACTGCGGGAAAAGTGCTTCCCTTCTCCCTATCAGTGCAGGATAGAGAGAAGGGACAGCACTTTCCCTAGTGAAAGTAAACGATTTTCATACTTACCGGCCGTTGTCTTGGTGACGCGTCCCTCTTTCGGCATCCAGCCCGACCTCCCTGGATGACGCGCCAGTCCATGTGACCGCTGCAGCCTGTGCTTGGCCTGTGATTGGCTGCAGCCTTCACTTA
Source organism: Rhinoderma darwinii (assembly GCF_050947455.1). Lineage (NCBI taxonomy): Eukaryota > Metazoa > Chordata > Amphibia > Anura > Rhinodermatidae > Rhinoderma > Rhinoderma darwinii. The sequence continues at coordinate 113,695,478 of NC_134691.1, forward strand.
CACTGAAACGTCATCCTGGGAGGCCGGACTGGAGACAGACGCAGGGAGTTCTCGGTAAGTATGAACTTATATGTTTTTTTACAGATACATGTATATTGGGATCGGTAGTCACTGTCCCGGGTGCAGAAACAGTTACTGCCGATCGCTTAACTCTTTCAGCACCCTGGACAGTGACTATTTACAGACGTCTCCTAGCAACGCTCCCGTCATTACGGGAGCCCCATTGACTTCCTCAGTCTGGCTGTAGACCTAGAAATACCTAGGTCCAGCCAGAATGAAGAAATGTCAAGTTAAAAAAGCAAGACGCATCCGCAGCACACATGACATGTGCATGACAGCTGCGGACTTCATTGCGGAACTTAGAATCTCCATTGAAGTCAATGGAGAAATTCCGCCATGAGTCCGCCACTGCTCCGCAACAGACAGAGCATGCTGCGGACGCCAAATTCCGCTCCGCAGCCTATGCTCCGCAGCGGAATTGTACGCATCGTGTAAACGAACACTGCTAAATTAAAGTGAAAGTCAATGGAGAAACGGCTCCGCTGCGGATTAACGCTGCGGAGTGTCCGCAGCGGAATTTAAGTGGAATTCCGCCATGTGTGAACCCGCCCTTAATGTGAGGCACATTTAAAATTCATCACACTTCGCGCCTCACATCAGAAAACGGAAGAACTTTTTTTTTTTATTACTGTTGGCAAAGTATCTAATTGGTATCGAAATTGCAATACTAAATGAAGTATCAGTGTCGAAGTCCAAATTCTGGTATCGTGACATCTCTAACACATACGCACACACACAAACATAAGATACAGCCAATCTGTATACAGCATACAGAGCAGCTGTATCTTAAAAAGTTAAAATAATTTTGAATAAAAACTAATTATAAAGTTGCACAAAACACACTGATTGACTTTATTACATTTTTTTTTTTAAAAAAACATTCCTTTTGAAAGGCTTTATACAATGTTATCTTTCTAGTTCTCCAAGGATATACAAGTGGAGGAATTTACCATGGAGAAGGTAAGAGCCTCATTTCTTGGAAAATCATAAAATCTTCCTAACCATGGAAAACCGACGTAGCGGAGTACAGGCTCATAGATTCTCTATCAAGCTCGTACTTCGCTACATCAATTTCCGAAAAAAGCCGAATAAAAACTACATAGCTAAGCGCTCACACGAGCGCTTCTGCTGCTTCGTTTTAGCTATTGGTGGGGGTCTCAATGCTCGGACCCCCACCAATTAAAACTTATAACCTGTCACTATGACATGTCAGGAGTTTGTTGAACATTTAGGTACACTTTAATTTTCCAGGACCTTCTCTAGAGCTGCACTAGATCAAAACGACAATGATCAATTTATTTTAAGTATTCTATTCAATTTATTTACAGATGAGAGACAAAGGACTGAAGATCACCGAGTACTATGTAAGTGATATCAACAGACCATCCTATTAACACACAGAATATCTGTAGAGATACATATATGCAGTTAGGTCCAGAACTATTTGGACAGTGACACAATCTTCATTCATGATTTGCGCTCTGCATGTTTTACATTGGATTTGAAATGAAACAACTGAGATGCAATTGAAGTGTAGACTTTCAGGTTTAATTCAAGTGGTTGAACAAAAATATCCTGTGAAACGTTTAGGAATTGCAACCATTTTTCTAAACAGACTCCTCATTTCAGGGGCTCAAAGGTAATTGGACAAATTAACCTAACCATAAATAAAATGTTTTTTGTTAAATACTTTGTAGAGAATCCTTTGCAGGCAATGACTGCCTGAAGTCTGGAACGCATGGACATCACCAAACGCTGGGTTTCCTCCTTTGTGATGCTTTGCCAGGCCTTTACTGCAGCGTCTTCAGTTGTTGCTTGTTTGTGAGTCTTCCTGCCTTAAGTTTTCGCTTAAGCAAGTGAAATGCATGCTCGATAGGGATGAGATCTGGTGATTGACTTGGCCATTGCAGAATATTCCACTTCTTTGTCTTAAAAAAAACTCCTGGGTTGCTTTCGCAGTAAGTTTTGGATCATTGTCCATCTGTAATGTGAAGCGACGTCCAATAAACCTTGCTGCATTTGGTTGAATCTGAGCAGAAAGTATATCCCTGAACAATACAGAATTCATCCGGATGCTTCTGTCTTCAGTCACATCATCAATAAACACTAGTGACCCAGTGCCTTTTGGCAGCCATGCATGCCCATGCCATCACACTGCCTCCACCATGTTTTACAGAGGATGTGGTGTGCTTTGGATCATGAGCCGTTCCAAGCCTTCTCCATACTTTCTTCCTCCCATCATTCTGGTACAGGTTGATCTTAGTTTCATCTGTCGAAAGAATGCTGTTCCAGAACTGGGCTGGCTTCTTTACATGTTGTTTGGCAAAGTCTAATCTGGCTTTTCTATTTTTGTGGGTGATTAATGGTTTGCACCTATTGGTGAACAGTCTGTATTTGCTCTCATGAAGTCTTGTCTTTACGGTAGACTTAGATACTGATACACCTACTTCCAGGAGAGTGTACTTCACAGCGTAGGTGTTGTGGAGGGGGTTTTCTTCACCAGGGAAAGGATTCTGCGATCATCCACCACTGTTGTCTTCTGTGAACGTCCAGGCCTTTTGGAGTTCACGAGATCACCAGTATGCTCTTTTTTTTTCAAGAATCTACCAAACTGTTGATTTGGCCACTCCTAACATTTGTGCTATTTCTTCATTTTTGTCCGCCTAACGGTCTGTTTAACTTGCATTAAGAGCTCCTTTGACCTCATGTTGTGAGTTCACAGCAACTGCTTCCAAATGCAAATACCACACCTGAATCAACTCCAGACCTTTTATTTGCTTAATTGATGATGGAATAACGAGGGAATAGTGCATGCTGCCCATTAAATAACTTTTGAGATAGTTGTCCAATTACCTATGGTCCCTTGAAAAAGAGGCAGCTACATATTAAAGAGCTGTAATTTCTAAACCCTTCCTCAAATTAGGATGTGAATACACTCAAAATAAAGCTGAGAGTCTGCACTTTAAACCCATATTGATTATATAACTGTATATTCAATATGTTTTGGTAAACAGCTAAAATGCTAAAACTTCTGTCACCGCCAAATAAGTCTGGACCTAACTGTATATATCAAATAGAAGCCCCTATTCCATGACTGAGGGATGATAGAGTTCGCTCCTAGTAAACCCTTCTAAACCCCCTACTGAGGCCAACCACCCAATCCCATCCTTGTACTCCTATTTCCCTCAATAAGGACAGACTCATGATTGGATAAGGTTGGCCACAGCAGCCATTTTATTGACAAACAATAACTAATAAAAATATTACCATCAAATATAAATAATCAACATTATCAACATTAATAACAAACATTCCGAGCAAAGAGATCCTTGGAGCTAAGTAGGGTATCTGCTCAGCCACTCTGCCGATAAGTGCAGTATTTACCCCCAGCCGATTCCCCACAGGCTCAGGGGCAGCGTATCTAACTGCAAATGGCCAATAATTCAACCTTGCTCCCAGGGACACCACCCAGCAGGAGCCCAAAAATAGCCGGAGCCTCCATATTGCACAATTTGGGAAGGACCATACCCACGATGAGTTCCTCCCCCACCAATTTAACACCATCTCCAAGGACCTCCAACCTGCCAACCACTGCCATGAACGAAACGCAGCATAACAAAATGATAAAACAAATAGTGAGGGTGGGCGGAAAACTTCACCTGCGTGTGCTTCTCCTCCTAATGGCGCAGGCACTGCCTTCGTGCCACTATAATCCTCAGCCTCCACCCCATAACCTCTCTCCTCCTATGACCCCGATCATGTGGCCTCCTCCTATGTCCTGTGGCCCGGGTTGGCCTTTCTTTCCAACAGCTGAAAAGTAGATTTATCACTGTAACTGTTTTTACCAGCACAAATCCCCCCTCCTCCACCACAGATATATAAAAGAATGATAAGAAAATAATATGGTAGAATTATATTTTATTTCTTTCCTTGTATAAGGATAAAGATGCAGAAGAAGATGCTGAGGACGGGGTAAGAGCCTCACTGTTACTATTACAAGGTAGACATGACATATAAACCTCAACCACAGCACAGAATAACATTAAACATCTCAGAGCCCAACAAGAGGGTCTATAGTTCGGCAGAATATCGTTCAGAAGGAGTTTTCCATAGATAAATCTACATGCGGGATCATTCAGTACTGACAGCAGAGTGTGAGAAGGAATCTGAAATGGGTGAACATGGCATTCACAAGAAAAATAGGAGATTATATAGAACATTATTATATAACCCCAAAAAATTAATTCTTCCCTGTTCTGTTGTAGCCGATCTACATGAAGCTGGACGACGGCATGATGATCCCGGAAGATGTAAGTGATGTCAGCAGATAATGGTATTACTTCATGAAGATTAAATTCTTTATATTCACATTATATTAAAACCAGAAATGTAGTTATTACTGGAAATAGCGCTCACAATGTCTCTGACAGATTCCTTACATATCACACTCAGCATTTACTCATTCTGAACATTATCTGTTACATTTCAATGTGTAGTTTTAGGTTTCATAGACTCCCCAGCTTATAGACGTGCCGGCCTCAGATTTAACCTTTCCCGTCGCTGTACTGTCTTTTTATGTCGGGACAGGGTATTTAAAAATGGCGCATGCTTTGAAGCCCAGCTGGCGCCATAGCTTCTGGGTCTCTGTTGTGTTACACACCAGGGACCCAGTGGCAATGCTTGCTATCAGAGACATCTCTGATTTCAAGCATTTAACCCCTCAGATCCCCGCTACGGCTGCTATAGCGGTAGTTACGCCACTGCCTCAGATGCTGGGGTCAGATGTGACCACCAGCATCTGAAGGGTTTTTCCCTTTCCGTTTGTGGCTGGTCACCGTCTCCCATGTGGTGAGATCGCGGGAGCCGGTGTGTTCCTATAGTAGCCGGGAACCTTGTAAACGCTCCTAGTCCTGCTATAGGAAGATTTGCACTGATGCAATCAAGCAATGCACTGATCTGATTTGCAATAGATTTCAATACTGTGAGTGCAGTCTGTGGCATAAGCGATCTAATGATCGCAGGTTCAAGTCCCCTGTAGGGAACGCCCATACAGGATAAGGGATACATGTGTGATCGCTGGCAGCGATAGGGAGAACGGGGGACCGAAAGTCCCCCGAGTTCTCCAAGACTAACCTCGGACTTCCGGCGTCTGTGTCGGCAGCTCACTAATAATGAAAGGAGCGCTGGTCACGCATGCGCACAAGCGTGACCGGCGCTCCATTCATTTCTATGGAGCTGCCGACACAAACCTCGGAAGTCTGAGGTTTGTGATGGAGAACTTCAGGGGACTTTCAGTCCCCCGTTCTCCCTATCGCTGCCAGCGATCACACATGTATCCCCTATCCTGTGGATAGGGGATTCGTGTCTTTTGTTTAATGGCAGAGCGGGGAGATACCTCCCTGCTCTGCCGTAGTCATCGGTGGCGTCCCGCTGTAGCAGCCATAGCGGCTGCTAGCGGAGCCTCCGGCCATGGTGGGGGCCCGTGCCGGCGGGCGACACGTGCCCCCCCCATGCCGCGGGCCCCGTAGCAGCCGCTACTGCTGCTACGGCGGTAGTTACGCCACTGGTGCAGTAATTTAATCATATGACTGATATCACTAAAGGTTCTGCAGTCCTCTTAGTTGTAGTTTAGTCGGACACTGGAAGCTTGTCAAGAGTAAGACGGCAGGCAGAAGGAATAGTGCATGGAGGCAGCCTCTATGTTAGCAGCAACATTTACTGGGGAGTGTTGACGCGACATGTGCAGCTGCACACCCCTAAAGCAAACCCTGCATAGAGATGCACTAGCTTCTCTACAGAAATACATTAGGGTAACCCTGCATACATAGCTGTTATCACTGTTTTGGCTCTAGAATCATTACACATGGGGGAGTTCAGTGTACAGACCATACAGCCTTTGAAATTACTTCATTTTGTTTACAGGAGCCAACATTGGAGATTACACCCGAAAGAACCATTCATCTAGCTGAAGAGGAAGAAACACCAAGCTGCGCCTGGTTCTGCATTCCAGCAGCCATGATTCTCAGAAGAGCAAGGGCCAGGATTGCGTCGTTCTTCATGAGAGGAGTAAGGGAATCTGCGGTCTGAGAGGTATCTGGGGTCAGGGAGGGAGGGCGGGCATCTGGGGTCAGTGAGAAGGCGTCTAGAAAGAAGTCAGGCGACGGAGAGGGAGGGCGTCAGGCTACAGAGAGGGAGGGCGTCAAGCGACAGAGAAGGAAGGCGTCAGGCGACAGAGAGGGAGGGCGTCAGGCGACAGAAAGGGAGGGCGTCAGGCGACAGAGGGAAAGCGTCAGGCGACAGAGAGGGAGGGCGTCAGGCGACAGAGAGGGAGGGCGTCAGGCGACAGAGAGGGAGGGCGTCAGGCGACAGAGAGGGAGGGTGTCAGGCGACAGAGAGGGAGGGCGTCAGGCGACAAAGAGGGAGGGCGTCAGGCGACAGAGAGGGAGGGCGTCAGGCGACAGAGAGGGAGCGCGTCAGGCGACAGAGAGGGAAGGCGTCAGGCGACAGAGAGGGAGGGTGTCAGGCGACAGAGAGGGAGGGCGTCAGGCAACAGAGAGGGAGGGCGTGCGGCTCGCGTCAGGGAGGGCGTGCGGCTCGCGTCAGTCAGGGAGGGTGCGCGGCTCGCGTCAGTAAGGAGGGCATCGGGCTCGCGTCAGTCAGGGAGGGCGTGCGGCTCGCGTCAGTCAGGGAAGGCAGGCGGCTCGCGTCAGTCAGGGAGGGTGTGCGGCTCGCGTCAGTCAGGGAGGGCGTCCGCCCCGCGTCAGCCAGGGAGGGCATCCGGCTCGCGCCAGTCAAGGAGGGCGTCCGGCTCGCGTCAGCCAGGGAGGGCGTCCGGCCCGCGTCAGCCAGTGAGGGCGTCCGGCCCCCGTTAGCCAGGGAGGGCGTCCGGCCCGCCCCAGTCAGGGAGGGCGTCCAGCTCGCGCCAGTCAAGGAGGGCGTCCGACTCGCGTCAGCCAGGGAGGGCGTCCGGCTCGCGCCAGCCAGGGAAGGCGTCCGGCTCGCGCCAGTCAGGGAGGGCGTCCGGCTCGCTCTAGTCAGGGAGGGCGTCCGGCTCGCGCCAGTCAGGGAGGGCGTCCGGCTCGCGCCAGTCAGTGAGGGCATCTGAGGTCAGGGAGGGAGAGCATCTGAGGTCAGGGAGGGAGGGAGAGCATCTGAGGTTAGAGTGCATCTGGGGTCAGAGAGGGAGGGAATCTGGGGTTTAAGAAAAAACAAAATATAAAAAAGTATTAGCAATAGGGCCCCATCCAGTGTTATCACTGCAGTGAACCAGGGAGTAGCCGACCGCCAGTACTTGGGGTCAGGAAGGAATTTTTTTTCCCCCACATGGGGGTTATGTTTCGCCTTCCTCTGGTTCACATCCGTTGTTTGCAGTAAATCCTAGAATTTGTCCTGGATGGTTTAGGTAGGTAGTAATAATAGGTATTAATAAAACCTATTTTAATCTATTCATTGTGTCAGTGTCATCTTTTCTGTTTGGTGTGAAATCCCCTGAACGATCTGGTAATAAATCGTCAATTCCTGACACCTGTTACTTCTAAAAAAATAACATTAAAATAAATATACTAAAATTCCTTCAGTCTGGTACAGAACAGTCCACAGAAGCTGATTATCTGGAGTCTGAGAAAAGTAAACATAAAGGAACGGGCATAACAAGAACTTTATGGGACCTGAGCCCCTTCTCCTCACTTGTACCACCCATTATGCATCTTACCCCTGGATAATAACCCCTCCTGAAATAAGGACCTGCCAACCCTCATGATCTGTGGTGTATGTGGAACAGTATCTGGTCTAAGGTGAGTGGTTGAAACACATCACATCACATCACCAGTGTTGGATTATGGTTGACATCTAAAGCTCAGTAATATACACGTTTCTTCTCTTACCACTGGCTTTGGAATTCTGTATAATCGTAGGTGTCATTCCTATAATAGATTACAATAAATTGAGTATGTGGGTTATAGCTTTATAAATGTATCGGGTGAAGTCAAGGCCGACTTCGAGTTATGTGGTGACCTCTGGAGAAATATTCCCCTCCCCCGCCACCAACTAATAATGGTGGAGATTACTTTTGATAGAAATCTGAGCACCATAGAAAGGTTGATATGAGTGCCAGTTCTATATAGCACTTCAGAAGATAATTTTAGGCAGAATTACAGATTCACCAACAACAATACCACAATTAATATGCACATTCAGAGTGCAGCCTGATGAAGAATGTTTTTAGTACAGAAATAAAAGAACATTTTCTACTGGGTAATGAGCCAATCACTCATAGAGTACCTAAACTGCAGTAGCATGAGTTATTTAAAGAGAATCCATCACTAGTTTATCAATTCCCTATCTCCAAACTAATCTAATAGGCGCTACGATGCTGATAACTACAGGGTGATTTGTTTTCAAAAACGTTTATTATTTGCAAAGTTATGAGCTTTTTTCTAAATATTATAATGTGGCCATACTTGCCAAATAGGAGGTGACTCTTTCTTTTCAGTCTGGGCGGTGTTATGTTTTCTGTATGATGCTGACCAATCGTCATACAGCTTCTCCCCCTTCCCTGCCCAGCAACACAGAGTGATCACATAGTATACAGCTCCACTCCCGACTGTGTATTCAACTGGCGATATCTCCGGTTGTGTCACAGCTAGAACTGCGATCCTGGGGTCATATGAAATATTAGAATCTCGGGGACGTGTCCTGATGGCAGCAGACATGGTCGTGTGCTGACTTAGCTCCGCTTCCACCTACAACTTAAGCGACAGATAAAGTGTTCTCAGTGTGTAAAAATCTTATCAACAAATCATCCTAAACTCATCCTAAAGACAGATTCTTTCTGTTATTCACTCACTCTGGGAGGAGAACTCAAACATACAGAACTGGGACCGGGAATCCCCCAGAGAGCGCGTGGTGCACGGAGCTGAAAGACTGATAAGTGTATGTTCACACAGCCTATTTTCAGCCGTTTTTCGGGCCGTAAACATCGGCGGCTGAATGCCTCCAAACATCTGCAGATTGATTTAAAAACGGCCACGTAAAAAAACGCCTCATAAAAAGAAGAGCATGTCACTTCTTGAGCCGTTTTTCATTGACTAGAATTGAATAGAAAAAGAGCTCTGAAAAGTGCCGTAAAAAACGCCGCAAAAAACTCTAAGGCCCTGTTCACACAGAGTATTTTGACGAGTTTTTTGGCGTGGAAATGGCTCCGCAAGACTCATTCAAAACCGGCCGAAAATGCATTCCATTGATATCAATGGGAGGCGGAGGCGGACATGCCCTATCTTAGCACGGTTACGCCTCTGACATCCCATTGACATCAATGGGAGGCAGAAAAATTGTATTTCGCTGAGTTTTTTTGCCCGTTATCACTCAATGGGCGCGAGCAAAAAATGCAGCGAAAAACAGCGAAAATAGCGGCAAACGGCGTGCAGGAATGTCAAAATCTGCCTCAAAATCCCAAATTTTATTTTGAGGCAGAATTTTCCTCCTGCAAAAAACTCTGTGTGATTGTGGGGGCTGCCGATGCTTGTCGTGGCAATCGGAGGTCAGTCAATGACCTCCAGGTTGCCATGTACGGAAGCCTCTGTGTGACTGTCACGTCACAATGACAATTAGAACACATTACACTACATAGGTAGTGTAATGTACTCTAGCAACGATCAAAGCTGCAAGTCTAAATCTCCCCTAGTGGGACAAGTAAAAAAGTAATAAAAAGGTTTAAAAAAAAGTGTAAAAATAAAAGTTCTAAGTTATATAAACAAAAAATGCTTTTTTTCTTATAATAAGACTTTCATTATAGGAAAAAAATTAACACGTTAAAAAAAGTACACATATTTGGTATCACCGCGTTCGTAACGATCCCAACTATAAAACTATAATGTTATTTTTCCCGTACGATGGACACCCCAAAAAAAAATCAATAAAAAACTACACCAGAATCGCTATTTTTTGGTCACTACCCCTCCCAAAATAGAGAATAAAAAGTGATCAAAAAGTCACATGTTCCCAAAAGTAGTACCGATAAAAACTACAACCCGTCCCGCAAAAAACAAGCCCTTACATAGCTTTTTTGACTAAAAAATAAAAAAGTTACTGCTCTCAGAGTATGGTGACATAGAAAATAAATTATTTTATAAAAAAGTGATTTTATTGCACAAACGCTGCAAAACATAAAAGAACCTATATACATATGGCATCGCCGTAATCGTATCGACCCCCAGAATAAAGTAAAACTGTCATTTATAGCACACGGTGAACGCTGCAAAAAATAAACTAAAAAACATTGTCAGAATTGCTTGTTTTTGGTTACCCGGCTTGGAAAAAAATTGAATAAAAAGTGATCAAAAAAAAAATCGCATGTACCCCAAAATGGTACCATTGAAAAGTACAGATTGTCCCGCAACAAATAAGACCTCACACAGCTCCGGTGGTGAAAAAATTTAAAAGTTCTGGCTCTCAGAATATGGCGATGCAAAATGTGCAGTGTATTCCAAAATCGGATAAGATCGGGCGCCATTTATCAGTGCGACACCGGCCACATATCTATGAATTATTATTTATTTACCGCATTATTATACCCTCTTATTATGCCCTGATGTACTCCGCACAGCCTACAAGTGCCCCCATATTATAAACTGAAACACCAGCAAAACCCCAAACAGAACTACTACCAAGCAAAATCTGCACTCCAAAAGCAAAATGGCGCTCCCTCCCTTCTGAGCCCCACAGCGTGCCCAAACAGCGGTTTGCGCCCACATATATGGCATCGCCATACCCGAGAGAACCCGCTTAACGTTTTATTTGTCTTCGGTGGCACAAACTGGACACGACATATGCACTAAAATGGCATACCAGTGGAAAATTGCAATAGTCACACCATCTGCTGTGCATTAACCCCTTTGCTCACTATGACTTAATAGCACGTCATGGTGCGGGGGTTGATGTATGGAGCCGGCTCACGTGCTGAGCCCGCTCCATACGCTGCGGGTGTCAGCTGTGTATTACAGCTGACACCCAGGACTAACGGACAGGAACAGCGATCGTGCGGTTACAGAAGCCTGTAAGAATAACAATATACTGCAATACATTAGTATTGCAGTATATTTTACCAGCGATCCAATGATCGCTGGTTCAAGTCCCCAAGAGGGACTAATAAAATGTGTAGAAGAATTAAAGTTATTAGTAGTGAGAAAGAAAAAAGTTTAAAGTAAAAAAAAACACTTTTTACCATTTTTCTTCTAAAGTAATGTAAAAAAATAAACAAAATTGGTATCGCTACGTCTGTAAAAGGTCAAACAATTACAATATACCATAATTTAAACCGCCAAAATTGCAGTTTTTTTTGTCACTTTAGCTGTTCAAAAAAAAATTAAATACAACTTTTTGATCACTCTTTATGGTAAAAAATGGTACCAATAAAAACTACAGTACGTCCCGCAAAAAATAAGACCTCCCACCGCTCAATCAACCGAAAAATAAAAAAGTTGCGGCTCTCAGAATGTGGTGAAACAAAACAATTTTTATTTTAACAATTAAATTTTTCTTTGTAAAAGTAGTATAATATAAAAAAAAACAATATACATTTGGTATCACCGTAATTGGATTGAGCCGCAGAATAAAGTCAAGTTTTCATTTTTATCGCACGGCGAAAGCTGTAAAAACGAAAACCCCAAAAATTGGAATCAGATTTTTTTCCTATATCAGCCCGCAAATATTTTTTTTTCAGTTTCCCAGTACATTTTATGGCACTTTAAATGGTGGCAATAGAAACTACAGCTCCTCCCGCAAGAAATAAGCGCCCACACCACTCTATTGACAGAAAAAGAAAAAAATTTATGCCTCTAAGAACGTGGGGAGTGAAAAACGAAAATAAGATAGCAAAAAATGGATCAGACCTGAAAGGGTTAATTCATTTCTAATGAAAAAAATGTATGACCCCATGTGGGTATTGCCATACTCGGGAGAAATTGATTTACAAAATTTGGTTCTTTTTTTCTCCTTTATCCCTTGTAAAAATTAGAAAATGCAACATTTTAGTGGAAAAAAAATGGTGATATTCATTTTCGCGGCCTAATTCTAATAAATTCTGCAAAAGACCTGTGGGGTCTAAATGCTCACTATACCCCTAGAAAAATTTCTTGAGGGGTGTAGTTTCCAAAATGGGGTAACTTTGGGGGTTTCCACTGTTTTGGTCCCTCCAGGGCGTTGCAATCGCGACATGGCACTGAAAACCATTACAGCAAAATCTGAGCTCCAAAATCCAAATGGCGCTCCTTCCATTCTGTGCCCTGCTGTGTGTCCAATCAGCAGTTTATTACCACATATGGGGTATTGCCGTAATCGGGAGACATTGTTTTACAAATTTTGGGGTGCATTTTCTTCGTTATTCCTTGTAAATATTAAAAATTTCTATGTTTTTTCAGAAAAACAGTAGATTTTCATTTTTTACAGACTAATTCCTATATATTTAGCGAAAAACCTGTGTGGTCAAAATGCGAAATATACCCCTAGATAAATTTCTTGAGCGGTTTAGTTTCCAAAATGTGGTCACTTTTGGGGTGTTTCCACTGTTTTGGCACCACAAGACCTCTTCAAACGTGACAAGGTGTCTAAAATATAATATAATAAAATATATTCTAAAAAGAAAGGAGGCCCAAAATCCACAGGGTGCCCCTTTGTTTCTGAGGCCGGTGTTTCAGTCCATTAGCGCACTAGGGCCACATGTGGGATATTTCTAAAAACTGCAGAATCTGGGCAATAAAATATTGAGTTGCATTTCTCGGGTAAAACCTTCGGTGTTACGAATTTTTTTTTTATTAGAAATGAATTTCGGCAAAAAAAATTAAATTTGTACATTACTTTAATTCCTGTGAAACACCTAAGGGGTTAAAACACTTTGTGAATGCGGACTCGAATACCTTGAGGGGTGCAGTTTTCAAAATGGCATGACTTCTGGGGATTTTCTAATATATAAGGTCCTCAAAGCCACTTATGAGAAATTGCTGCTAAAGTTCTAAGCCTTATAACGTCCTAGAAAAATAAAAGAACGTTCAAAAAATGATGCAAACATAAAGCAGACATATGGGAAATATTAACTAGTAACTATTTTGCGTGGTATTACGATCTGTTTTACAAGCAGATACGTTTAAATTTAGAAAAATGCAAATTTTTGCTAATTTTTGTGTTTTTCAGAAATAAATACCAAAATTATCGACCAAATTTTTTCACTAACATAAAGTACAACATGTCACGAGAAAACATTCTCAGAATCGCTTGGATAGGTAAAAGCATTCCGATGTTATTACAACATAAAGTAACACATGTCCGATTTGAAAAAATAGGCTATGTCCTGAAGGCCAAAACAGGCTGGGTCCTGAAGGGGTTAATCACCCCTTCAAAAGATCCCCACTTTAGTCTGAAAGCAGGTCCGAAAATGTTGACATTATATGTGCCCAAGACTCATCTTTTAGAAACAGATGCCCACAGAATCAAAAATATGCATTTCCCACATGTATATCATGCCCATACCACCCAGAAAAAGGCAGGAGCATTGATTGCTTTTAAATGTACTTTAATATTTGCAGAATTAAAGAGGCTCTGTGTCACGGACACAGGGTATGTGGACCCACTAGGCCGCTCCGTTGTAGCGGGGAGGCAGCTGACCAGGTCACAGTCTATGTGAAAGCAAGATGGCAGACAGTAATGCTTAGGTACCTGAAATAGTCCGGGCGGTGGCTGTGGCTTCAGCACGGATGGAGGCAGGTGCGGAAAGTGGCGCCAGACGTGGCGGGCAGTATCCGATGAGCAGATGGCACTTGACGTGGCAGAAGACACTTGACGTGGCAGTTGGCACTTGACGTGGCAGATGGCACTTGACGTGGCAGATGCCACTTGACGTGGCAGGTGGCACTTGACGTGGCAGATGGCACTTGACGTGGCCGATGGCACTTGACGTGGCAGATGACACTTGACGTGGCAGATGGCACTTGACGTGGCAGATGGCACTAGACGTGGCAGATGGCACTTGAACACGGGTAGGCACAGGAACAATGCGGAATACTGGAATGGTAACAGGGCACGGGTAACAGCTGGAACGGGAGACACTAAGGGACCATTTGCGAGACAGACTGGGAAAGACTAACAACGCTCAGGCAAGGATCAGAAGGGCTGGGGCATTCTTATAGGGCAGGAAATCATGTGGGTTAATGAACATTGTTTTCATGTGCGCGCGCTGGCCCTTTAAGAGCGGGCGCGAGCGTGCGCGCGCACCCTACGGGACCCCGCCGGACGGAGCGGAAGTGAGCGCTGGCATCTCCTAGGAGGGAGACGGAGGCCAGCGCTCACAGATCCATGGCTGCGGGCGTCGGGAGGTGAGTGAACCCGACGGCCCGCGGCCATGGGCGCTACAGTATCCCCCATCTTACGCCCCCTCTTCTTGGGACCAGAGTGAGAGAGGAACTTTTTAATAAGAGTAGGGGCGCTGAGGTTCTCTTCTGGCTCCCAGGACCTCTCCTCAGGACCAAACCCTCTCCAGTCCACCAGATAGAAAGTCCTTCCTCCAACCCTCTTGTGGTCCAGGATCTCCTTTACCTCGAATACATCAGAAGGACCGCTGGAAGCAACTGTGGAACTAGAGGTCTTGCTGTAGCGGTTCAGGACCACTGGTTTCAGGAGGGACACATGGAAGGAGTTAGGGATTCTGAGGGTAGGGGGCAGCCGCAGCTTATAGGAAACAGGGTTGATTTGTTGCAGGATCTCGAAGGGACCAAGGAACCTGGGAGCAAACTTGTATGAAGGCACCCTCAAGCGAATGTTTCGAGAGGACAGCCAGACTTTAGTCCCAGGAAGATACTGAGGCGGCTCTCTTCTTTTGGTATCTGCTTTACGCTTCATGCGATCTACCGCCTGCAAAATAGAGGACCGGGTCTGTTGCCAGATTTGCAGGAAGTCCCCATATGCAGAGTCAGCAGCGGGTACCTGAGATGAAGTCGACACTGGAAGAGGAACTCTGGGATGTTGACTGTACACGATGTGAAACAGAGTGGAGGTGGTGGACTCACTTGTGTGGTTATTATAAGAAAACTCCGCCCATGGTAGAAGCTGTACCCAGTTATCGTGTTGAGAAGAGATGAAGTGGCGGAGATAATTTTCCATGATCTGGTTGATCCTCTCAACTTGCCCATTGGACTGGGGGTGATAGGCAGAGGAAAAGTCCAAACTCACATCCAGGAGTTTACAGAGGGCTCTCCAGAACTTGGAGGTAAACTGAACCCCCCGGTCGGACACAATGTGAAGAGGCAAGCCATGCAAGCGGAAGATGTGCTGAATGAAGAAGTTTGCCAGTCGAGGAGCAGAGGGTAGGCCGGTCAGCGGGATAAAATGTGCCATCTTAGAGAACCGGTCCACCACCACCCAGATGGTGTTACATCCTGCTGAGAGAGGAAGGTCCGTGACGAAGTCCATAGCAATGTGCTGCCAGGGGGCACTGGGTACAGGCAGGGGTTGAAGCAGGCCGGCAGGCTTGCTGTGAGCCACCTTGTTAGAGGCACACACCGTGCAAGCAGAGACAAAGTCCAGAACATCCTTAGGTAGCGTGGGCCACCAGAAGTGACGAGCGATCAGGTCTTGGGTCTTACGGACACCGGCGTGCCCAGCTAGTTTAGAACTGTGTCCCCAGCGGAGAATTATTTTCCTGTCTGCCAACCGAACAAAAGTTCTCCCTGGAGGGATATTTCTAAGCTGCAGAGGATTTGCGGTGACAACGCAGGATGGGTCTATGATCGTCTGAAGGGACTCCACCGTGTCTTCCATTTCGAATGATCTGGACAGGGCATCGGCCCTCACGTTCTTGTCAGCGGGACGGTAGTGGAGCAGAAATTGGAAACGGGTGAAAAACAGTGACCACCTGGCTTGACGAGGATTCAGTCTTTGAGCGGACTGAAGGTACGAGAGATTCTTGTGGTCGGTGAAGATCAGAATGGGGTGAGCAGCGCCCTCTAGAAGATGTCTCCACTCCTCCAGAGCCAATTTGATAGCCAGTAGCTCCCGATCTCCAATGGAATAATTGCGCTCAGCAGAGGAAAACAGTCTTGAGTAATAGCCACATACTACTGCCTTTCCTTTGGGGCTCCTCTGGAACAGAAGTGCGCCTGCACCAACAGAGGAAGCGTCCACTTCCAGTGAGAACTGCCGAGATATGTCAGGGTGATGGAGGATCGAAGCTGAAGTGAAGGCTTTCTTGAGGCTAATGAATGCGGACTCTGCCTCCGGAGTCCACACCTTGGCGTTCACACCCTTCTTGGTAAGGGTAGAGATGGGGGCCGTCAGAGAAGAAAAGTTCGGAATAAACTGCCGGTAGAAATTGGCGAAACCCAGGAACCGCTGTATGGCCCTTAGGCCTTGAGGACGTGGCCATTCCAGTACAGACTTTAACTTCTCAGGGTCCATCTTAAGGCCTTGATCCGAGATGACATAGCCCAGGAAGGGCAGAGACCTCTTTTCAAAGGTGCTTTTCTCTAACTTGGCATACAAGCGATTCTCTCTTAGTCACAGAAGAATTTGACGAACGTGCCTCCGATGGGTCATCAGATCTGGGGAGAAGATTAGAATATCATCGAGATAAACTACAACACATGTATAGAGGAGATCTCGGAAGATGTCATTAACGAACTCCTGAAATACTGCGGGAGCGTTACACAGTCCGAAGGGCATCACTCGGTATTCATAGTGCCCATCGCGGGTGTTAAATGCCGTCTTCCATTCGTCACCCCGGCGAATCCGGATTAGATTATAGGCCCCTCGCAGATCTAGCTTGGAAAAAATGTTGGCTCCTCGTATGCGATCAAATAGCTCGGAAATGAGTGGCAACGGGTACTTGTTCTTGACCGTGATCTGATTGAGACCACGGTAATCAATGCAGGGTCGGAGAGATCCATCTTTCTTTTTAACGAAGAAGAAGCCTGCCCCGGCCGGGGAGGAAGATTTCCGAATAAAACCCCTCTCCAAGTTCTCCTTGATATAGGCTGACATCGATAAAGTCTCTGGCAAGGAGAGAGGATATACTCATCCACGGGGAAGAGAAGCATTGGGAACCAGTTCAATGGGACAGTCATAATTCCGATGTGGAGGCAACGTGTCAGCCTCTCGTTTGCAGAAGACATCCGCAAAACTGGCATACTGAGAAGGTAGATCGGAGAGTGACTGAGGCAGAGGGGGCACAACAGGACGGACTTGTGACAGGCAATGGCTATGGCATCTGGAGCCCCATTGAAGAACCTCTCCAGAACTCCAGTCGAGTGTCGGGGCGTGTAGACGGAGCCATGGCAGACCCAGCAGGATAGGATTGATAGCCTTGGGTAGTACCAGGAAGGAGATCTGTTCTGAGTGAAGAGCTCCGACCCGTAATGTCACCGGCTCAGTGATGAGCATGATTGGATCAGGCAGCGGTAGACCATTCACAGAGGCAACTGCCAGGGGTCTCTCCAGACGGACTGTGGGTAGTTGAAACCGATCCACTAGACATTGGTGGATAAAATTAGCAGCCACTCCAGAGTCAAGATAGGCGGAGGAAGGATGTGAAGTCTGTCCGGTGACGATAGCCACAGGTATCGATAATTTGGAAGAGGTTTTAACGTTTGGAGAGACGTTCCACCTAGAGTTGCCTCTCCAATCAACCCTAGGTACTGGAGTTTCCCGGTTTCTGTGGGCATTGACGCACAAAATGACCCTTGAGACCGCAATACATGCAAAGTTCAGAGGAGCGTCTGCGCTGGTTCTCCTGTTCTGATAACCGGACTCTGTCTACCTGCATGGGTTCCTCAGGTAGCGCACTAGGAGTGGGCAATAGTGGTCTCTGGGCAGGGGGTGCTGGTCTGTGGGCCCGGCGCTCCTGACGAACCTCTTGAGAGCACTCCCGGATTCTCATATCAACCCGGGTGGCTAACAGGATGACTGTATCCAAGGTAGAAGGAAGGTCGCGGGCTGCCAGTTCGTCCTTGATGTGAGAGGACAGTCCCTGCCAGAAGGTCGCCACCAGTGCCTCATTGTTCCATGCCAGCTCGGCTGCTAGGGTACGGAAGGAGATCGCATACTCCCCTACTGTGGAGCCTTCTTGCTTGAGGGTCAACAGAGTGGCTGCGGATGAGGATGTTCGACCCGGCTCCTCGAACACGGCACGAAAGGACTGCAGGAACAAGGCTAGGTCCGAGGATACAGGTCCCTGTTGCTCCAAGATTGGGTTCGCCCATGCGAGGGCCTTGCCAGCGAGGAGGGAGATAATGAACGCTACTTTAGCCTCCTCAGAGGGGAAGAGATGAGGCCGTAGCCTAAAATGCACCGTGCATTGATTAAGAAATACTCTGCATGCTCTGGGGTCACCGTCGTAGCGAGGAGGAAGAGGCAGAGGAACCTTGGATCCGGAACAAACAGGGGGAGCAACAGGCAGTGGCACGGCAACAGCCTCTGGAGGAAGAACCGGGGGTGGAACAGCGAGTAGATCCAGGCGGACCAGAATAGAATTTACCGCCTCAAGTAGTTGATCCTGACGAGTGCGTAGGTCCTGCATCTCTGTCTGAATCTTCTGTACTGGGGTCTTGGGCTGGCCAGCGGGTTCCATGGCCTGAGCGTACTGTCACGGACACAGGGTATGTGGACCCACTAGGCCGCTCCGCCGTAGCGGGGAGGCAGCTGACCAGGTCACAGTCTATGTGACAGCAAGATGGCAGACAGTAATGCTTAGGTACCTGAAATAGTCCGGGCGGTGGCTGTGGCTTCAGCACGGATGGAGGCATGTGCGGAAAGTGGCGCCAGACGTGGCGGGCAGTATCCGATGAGCAGATGGCACTTGACGTGGCAGAAGACACTTGACGTGGCAGATGGCACTTGACGTGGCAGATGGCACTTGACGTGGCAGATGACACTTGACGTGGCAGATGGCACTTGACTTGGCAGATGACACTTGACGTGGCAGATGGCACTTGACGTGGCAGATGACACTTGACGTGGCAGATGGCACTTGACGTGGCAGATGGCACTAGACGTGGCAGATGGCACTTGAACACGGGTAGGCACAGGAACAATGCGGAATACAGGAACGGTAACAGGGCACGGGTAACAGCTGGAACGGGAGACACTAAGGGACCATTTGCGAGACAGACTGGGAAAGACTAACAACGCTCAGGCAAGGATCAGAAGGGCTGGGGCATTCTTATAGGGCAGGAAATCATGTGGGTTAATGAACATTGTTTTCATGTGCGCGCGCTGGCCCTTTAAGAGCGAGCGCGATCGTGCACCCTACGGGACCCAGCCGGACGGAGCGGAAGTGAGCGCTGGCATCTCCTAGGAGGGAGACGGAGGCCAGCGCTCACAGATTCATGGCTGCGGGCGTCGGGAGGTGAGTGAACCCGACGGCCCGCGGCCATGGGCGCTACACTCTGTCACCAGATTTTGCAACCCCTATCTCCTATTGCAGCAGATCGGCGCCGCAATGGAGATAAGAGTAACGTTTTTGTTTTTTTTAAAAACTAGCATTTTTGGCCAAGTTATGACCATTTTTATATTTATGTAAATGAGGCTTTCTAAAGTACAACTGGGCGTGTTTAAAGTAAAAGTACAACTGGGCGTGTATTATGTGCGTACATTGGGGCGTTTTTACTTCTTTTACTAGCTGGGCGTTGTGTATAGAAGTATCATCCACTTCTCTACACAACGCCCAGCTTCTGGCAGTGCAGACACAGCGTGTTCTCGAGAGATCACGCTGTGACGTCACTCACTTCCTGCCCCAGGTCCTGCATCGTGTCGGACCAGCGAGGACACATCGGCACCGGAGGCTACAGTTGATTCTGCAGCAGCATCGGCGTTTGCAGGTAAGTCGATGTAGCTACTTACCTGCAAACGCTCTCGAGAACACGCTGTGTGTCTGCACTGCCAGAAGCTGGGCGTTGTGAAGAGAAGTGGATGATACTTCTCTACACAACGCCCAGCTAGTAAAAGAAGTAAAAACGGCCAGATGTAACGAACACAATACACACCCAGTTGTACTTTTACTTTAAACACGCCCAGTTGTACTTTAGAAAGCCTCATTTACATAAATATAAAAACGGTCATAACTTGGCCAAAAATGCTCGGTTTTTTTTAAATAAAAACGTTACTCTTATCTACATTGCAGCGCCGATCTGCTGCAATAGGAGATAGGGGTTGCAAAATATGGTGACAGAGCCTCTTTAAATGTATTAACTGACCCAAAAGGCATGTTCCTTGTGCTGGTATGCCAACTAAATAACCGAATATACACGATTTGCAATGCATATGCTCCTAACAGCAAGCAAATCCATTTTCTTAAGGCCTCATGCAAACGGCGTGCCTGTAATCATGGCCATGACCGTAATCAGAGCTGCAGCCCGCATTATCGGGCCATTCTCCCATACAAAGTGTGGGAGCATGGCCCGTAAAATACGAAAAATATGACATGCTCCATAATTCCCGGCAGAGTTCTACGGTACGGACACCCATCCGTAGTGATACGGAAAGGTGTCCACGGCCAATAGAACTGTATGGGTCCGTAATTGCGGACCATATTACAGTCAGCAATTACGGAGATTTTTTACGGTCGTGTGCATGGGGCCTAATAAAGTACTTAGGAAAATTCAAAAAATACAAAGAGGCAGTTTAATTCTATGCGGTGATTTAACCACTTAAGGACACAGCCTAATTTTGGCATTAAGGCTCAGTGCCCATTTTTCAAACCTGACATATTTCACTTTATGTGGTAATAACTTCGGAATGCTTTTACCTATCCAAGCAATTCTAAGACTGTTTTGGGCTTTATGTTAGTGGTAAAATTTGGTCGATACATTGAGTGTTTATTTGTGAAAAATAGCAAAATTTAGAGAAAAGTTTGAAAAAATTAGCATATTTTTTAATTTAAATGTATCTGCTTGTAATGGTTATACCACACAAAATAGTTACTAATTAACATTTCCCATATGTCTACTTTATGTTGGCATAATTTTTTGAACATTCTTTTATTTTTCTTGGATGTTACAAGGCTTAGAACATGAGCAGCAATTTCTCATATTTCCAAAAAAATTTAAAAAGCCTTTTTTTAGGTACTACTTCAGTTCTGAAGTGGCTTTAAGGTGCCTATGTATTAGAAACCACCATAAACCCCCCCCCCCCCCCCCCCCCAATTTTAAAACTAGACCCCTCAAAGTATTCAAAACAGCATTTAGAAAGTTTCTTAACCCTTTAGGCGTTTCACAGGAATTAAAGCAATGTGAAGAAATTCAAATTTAATCAATTTTTTCTGTAACACAGAAGGTTTGACCAGAGAAACACTACCAAATATGTATTGCCCAGAATCTGCAGTTTTTAGAAATACCCCACATGTGGCCCTAGTGTGCAAGTAGACTAAAACACAGGCCTCAGAAGCAAAGAAGCACCTGGTGCATTTTGGGGCCTCTTTTTTATAAGAATATATTTTAGGCACAATGCAGGGTTTCAAGAGGTCTTGTGTAGCCAAAAGTGACCCCATTTTGGAAACTGTACCACTCCAGGAATTCATTTATGGGTGTCGTGACCATTTAGACCCCACAGTTGTTCCACTGAACTTATTTGAATTGGGCTGTGATATAACATATTCCAGTTATATGCGGTTTTTGCTAAAAATTTCTTATTTTTACAAGCATAAAATACCACATTTTTTACATTTTACAGTTGAAACCCCCTATAAGTGACCCCAGTCCTGCTGGACCTTTTCTGGTGCTAAGTCATGTATGCAGAAGTCCCTGAGGTACCAGTACAGTTGAAACCCCCGAGAAGTGACCCCATTTTAAAAACTACACCCCTTAAGACATTCATCTAGAGGTGTAGTGAGCATTTTGACCCCACAGGTACTGTATAAAAGATAATGCGCAGCAGATGGTGCAGAGTGAGATTTGCAATTTTCTATATATATATGCCATTTCAGTGTCCGATATAGTGTGCCCAGCATGCGCCACCGGAGATATACACCACATAAACTGTAATGTGGATTCTCCCGGGTACGGAAATACCCTACATGTTTCTGCTATCTGCTGCCTGGGCACACGGCAGTGCTCAGAAGGGAAAGACGAGGGGGATAAAAAGGGTCAGGGTCAATTAAAAATCAAGGGATGTATGATAAATTCAAAAACAATCTTTCATACAGAGCCCTGGTTTTTCGGGACACGTGTCACATTGATATATTGTGTCCTTCCTTATCCCCCTCTTTGAGCAGACTCTGCACCTCTTTTGACTTTTTCCCTTCTTGCCCGTTAGGGGAACTTCTCGTGGAAAATGTTGCCCTGGTACTATGCCTGTGGCCTCGCTTCCAGAAGTACTGGGTGCCCACCCTTCCTGGTCCCTAAAGATTAGGTTCTTGATAACCACCTCTTGAAGTTCCAGGAAAGTTCCCCTCTGGCTTGTACGTCGATGTAGCACGTACGCATTGTACAATGCCATCTGTATGATGTGCACGGCCAGCTTCTTATACCACGCCCTCGATTTCCGAATGGCGCTGTATGGCTTCAGGACTTGATCTGACAAGTCCACCCCTCCCATGTACCTATTGTAGTCCAGGATGCAGTCTGGTTTGGGGGTCTCAGTACTGGTACCTCGTACAGGTACATGGGTACATGGGTACTGGTGTGGCCATGTATTGTTGTCAATACAAGGACAACTCTCTTGTCCTTGTACTTTGCGTTAATTCCCAGTAAGTGGGGGCATTCTGGGGGCTGAATACTGGTGTCCTTCCCTTCATATATTCTAAATTTGTACGTATACCCTGATGCACTCTCGCACAGCTTTTAAATTTTCACGCCATAACTTGCCCTCTTACTTGGCAGGTACTGGCAGAATTGAAGCCTCCCTTTAAAATGTACCAGGGACTCATCAACAGAAATACACTTCTCGGGGGTGTATGCTTGGGCAAACCGGGCACTGAAATGCGGGTATCAGTTTATACAAACGGTCAAAACTGGGGTCATCTCGGGATGGGCACTGCTCATTATCAGTATAATGTAAGAAGCTAAGTATTGTCTCATAACGCATCCTGGACATAGCCATGCTAGTACATCGGGTGTGGTATAACATGTCTGTACTCCAGTAGGTCCTAAGGGATGGCTTTTTCAGAAGCCGCATGTTCTAGAGCAGTCCCTAGAACTTGCCCAACTCAGCTACGTCTACAGGAGTCCAGCTGTGGGATTGGGCATAAAATGATGTGGGGTTCTTTGTTGTATACTGTTGGGCATATAAATTTGTCTGGGACACCATAATCTCTATAAATTCATCCATTAAAAAGAACTTGAAAAAGTTAATCTCACTGAACCCTGCCGTATTAAATTTTACCCCTGGGCTGCCCGTGTACTCAGGGATTTGAGGCTCGTAATTGTCCGGTGTGGTGGTCCAAATGGGGTCACTTCTCTCAGGAGTTTCAACTGTGGTGGAGGTCCTGGGGTGTCTCCTAGGGGGTCCCTCCTCTTCATCACTTGATGAGGAGGTTGATAAATAAAAGAGAGTCTCACCATCTGACCAGTCTGTGTCAGAGGCAAGAAACACATAGGCCTCTTCAAGAGAAAATGACCTTTGGGACATATTTTATTATTTATGTGTCACACGTGTAAATTGTGTGCTTAGACACGTGTATTGTGTGTATATAGCAAAATGTGTTCTCTTGCACAGGGAGAGTATGTGTGCTTGACAAGAACAAAATAAAAGTATACTTTTATTAGTACTACTAGAAGCAATAGACTGCTACCTAAAACTTTTTTTTTTGTTTTTATAGAACGATTCCCTGACACTAACAAACGCTAATACTAGCGGAGATGCTGCAGATAACTAAGTATCTAAGCTTTTATATATATTTATTTATATATTTTTTTTTTAGTTTTTTAGTTTTTATAGAACGAGTGGACTTCTCTGACACTAAACCAAACCAGGGCGAGGGTTCCTAACACTAAACCTAACTAGATTTTATGTGAACTTTCCTGACACTAAATCGAACTATGGACATGTGAGTTCTCGGCGGCATCTCCCTCCTGAGAGACGCCGGCACTCACTTCCTGGCTCAGAGACTGTCTCCCGCAGGGCGCCCGTGCGTGCACGGCCTTAAAGGGCCAGTGCGCGCACAATTGCAGGAAATCTGCAATCAGTCCAGAATGCTGCTGGACTATAAAAAGGGCTCTGTCCTCTTGATCATCGCCTGAGCATTGTTGTGTACTTAAAAGTATGTCTTGCAAATGGTATCCTAGTGTTTTCCAGTTCCCAGTGTTACCCGTTCCTGCTGCCTGTACCCTGTATCCCGTGCTACCGTGCCTCTGTGCCGTCTAGAGTTGAAGTCGAGTTGTGTCTTCCGCTGCATCTACTGTGTCACACCCCGCTGGGTGTCTGTCTACTGCCGGAGCCTCAACTTCAGCCAGAATCACCGCTACTGTCTACATTGCCTCAGGAACCATTCCTGGACTATAGACTTTGTATTGTACCTGTTTAGCCAGCTGCTATCCCGCTACGCGGTATGCCCACTGTGTCCACACCCCGCACCGTGACAGTACGCTAAGGCCATGGACCCTGTATTCAGAATCCTGACAGTTCTGTAGCGTTTGTGTGAGATTTACACAAGGCAAGCATAATCTCGCGAGATTACGATGTTTCCTGTCATTTAAAACGAGATTACGCTTGCCTTGGGTAAATCTCACACAAACGCTTCAGAAGTGTCAGGATTCTGAATAGACATCACGTACTGGCTGGAGGTAATGTATATTCACTGTCAGGACACTTGAGTAACGTTAGTGTGTGTGTATGTGGCTGCACATAGTGATGTAATAAGATCACTATATGCTGTGTAAATGAATGGAGAGAAGTGTATGACGCTGATTGGTCACTGATTGGTCACTGATTGGTCAGCTGATTGGTCAGCGTCATACACTTCTCTTCACAACGCCCTCTTGGTCAAAAAGTAAAACACGCCCAGTTGTCCATTAAGAAACTCATTAGCATAAAGCTAAAATAGGTCATAACTCTGTCAAAAATGATTGTTTTTCTAAATAAAAAACACTGCTATAATCTACATTACAGCGCCGATCACATTATGTAGAAGATAGGCCACTTATAATGTGATGACAGAGCCTCTTTAACTGTCATCGTTAGCATAATGTATCTTTAGTTCTATCGAATAACATTTATATTATAACACAATATAAAGTATTTTACAGTTACTAATGTGTTTTTTTGTATATTTTTAGAGGTTTGGTTGTTGGTCTTCGTCGGATTCGAGGACTACTTCGATGACTGTGTCAATATTTCAATAAATTGACTAACATGGGTTGTGTTGGGGGTTTTATTTAATATGAAATGGGAGGCCTAAGGAGGTACAGTAAAGACCCCATGCACTAGAGCCCCATTACAGCTGTGTACAAAATGGAGCCATAAGACCATGAGGTTGAGGCCTGACTCTCTTGATACAAAAGTCCAGGGGCTTAATGTTTTACTTTCTACTTACCACTATGTTATATGGAATTTGCCTAGAAATAAATGAGAATTAGAAACTGTTCAACTAGATATCTCCCTATATCTCCCTAACAGCCGGGAGAACAGCCCAGCTAGTAGTCGGCGGGATGGTAATGCAGGTAAGCCAAGGCAATTGATAGTCGTAGGGGATTCTATAATCAGGAAGACGGATAAAATAATTTGTCGCCAAGACCACCTCAACCGAATGCTTTGCTGTCTCCCTGGTGCCAGGGTTCGGCATGTGGTGGAACGGGTGGACAAATTGCTGGGAGGGGTTGGTGATGATCCAGCTGTCGTGGTCCATGTCGGTACCAACGACAGAATAAATGGTAGGTGGAGGAGCCTTAAGAATAATTTTAAAGAACTAGGCTACAAGCTGAAGGGAAGGACCTCCAAAGTAGTATTCTCAGGAATACTGCCTGTGCCATGCGCATCACAGGAAAGACAGCGGGAGCTCAGGGAGTTAAATGCATGGCTGACGTCTTGGTGTAGAGGAGAAGGATTTGGGTTCCTAGAGCACTGGGCTGACTTTTCATTGGGGTACAAACTGTATTCTGCAGATGATTTGCACCTAAATGGAAGGGGGTCCGCTGTGCTGGGGGAGAGAATTCTAGCTGGGGTGGCGGAGTATTTAAACTAGGGATGAGGAGGGAGGTCAATGTAGAAAAAAAAGGGGTAGTCAGGTTAGAGAGGGGTCAGACTATATTGGTGGGGGGAGAAACAGAATGTGGGGAGAGGACTAGACAACAAGATAAGGAGATCCTTTCGTTACAAAACATCAGTGTAACTAAAAAGGCCCGATTAATGTCAAATCACATTTCTGATAATAAAAGTGAAAAACTGACAGGCAAGTTAAAGTGTATGTTCACAAATGCCAGAAGTCTAGCAAGCAAAATGGGGGAGCTGGAGGCCTTGATACTGGAAGAAAATATAGATATAGTTGGTGTTGCTGAAACATGGCTGGACTCTTCACATGACTGGGCTGTAAATCTACAGGGTTTTACACTTTTTCGGAAAGACAGGACAAATAGGAAAGGCGGTGGTGTATGTCTGTATGTGAGAAGTGATATGAAGGCGAGTCTGAAAGAGACAATAGTGGGTGAATACTGTGAGGAGGTTGAAACCTTGTGGGTGGAACTAGACAGGGAGGTAAACACTGAAAAAAATACTTTTGGTGTAATCTATAGACCCCCCAATATAACTGAGGAGATGGAAGTTCAGCTATATAAACAGATGGAGCGGGCTGCACAGGCGGGTACTGTAGTGATAATGGGAGATTTTAATTTCCGGGATATTAATTGGTGTCATGGTTCAGCTTCAACTGCAAAGGGGAGACATTTCCTCAACCTGTTGCAGGAAAATTTTATGGGCCAGTTTGTGGAAGACCCGACTAGAGGTGAAGCTCTGTTGGATCTGGTCATTTCTAATAATGCAGATCTTGTTGGGAACGTCAATGTTCGTGAAAACCTTGGTAACAGTGATCATAATATAGTTACATTTTACCTATACTGTAAAAAACAAACGCAGGCTGGGAGGGCAAAAACATTTAATTTTAAGAAAGCCAATTTCCCCAGGATGAGGGTGGCAATTCAGGATATGGACTGGGAAGAACTAATGTCAAATAATGGGACAAATGATAAATGGGAGATTTTCAAATCTACTTTGAGTTATTATAGTGCAAAATTTATTCCTACAGGTAACAAGTATAAACGACTAAAATTAAACCCCACATGGCTTACACCTTCTGTGAAAGGGGCAATACATGACAAAAAAAGGGCATTTAAAAAATACAAATCCGAGGGTACAGCTGTAGCCTTTGTAAAATATAAAGAGCTTAATAAAATCTGTAAAAATGTAATAAAATTAGCAAAAATACAAAATGAAAGGCAGGTGGCCAAGGATAGTAAAACAAATCCCAAAAAATTCTTTAAGTATATAAATGCAAAAAAGCCCAGGTCTGAACATGTAGGACCCCTAGATAGTGGTAATGGGGAGTTGGTCACAGGGGATCAAGAGAAGGCAGAGTTACTAAATGGGTTCTTTAGCTCTGTATATACAACAGAAGAAAGAGCAGCTGATGTAGCCGGTGCCAGTGCTGTTAATATATCAGTTGATATACTGAATTGGATGAATGTAGATATGGTCCAAGCTAAATTAAATAAAATAAATGTGCACAAGGCCCCGGGACCAGATGGGTTACACCCTAGAGTTCTTAAAGAGCTTAGTTCAGTTATTTCTGTCCCCCTTTTCATAATATTCAGAGAATCTCTAGTGACTGGTATAGTGCCAAGGGACTGGCGCAGCGCAAATGTGGTGCCTATTTTCAAAAAGGGCTCTAGGTCTTCCCCGGGTAATTATAGACCAGTAAGCTTAACATCCATCTTGGGGAAAATTTTTGAGGGGCTATTGAGGGACTATATACAGGATTATGTGACAATAAATAACATTATAAGTGACAGCCAGCACGGTTTTACTAAGGACAGAAGTTGTCAAACTAACCTAATCTGTTTTTATGAAGAGGTGAGCAGAAGTCTAGACAGAGGGGCCGCTGTGGATTTAGTGTTTTTGGACTTTGCAAAGGCATTTGACACTGTCCCCCATAGACGCCTAATGGGTAAATTAAGGACTATAGGTTTAGAAAATATAATTTGTAATTGGATTGAGAATTGGCTCAAGGACCGTATCCAGAGAGTTGTGGTCAATGATTCCTACTCTGAATGGTCCCCGGTAATAAGTGGTGTACCCCAGGGTTCCGTGCTCGGACCACTATTATTCAACTTATTTATTAATGATATAGAGGATGGGATTAATAGCACTATTTCTATTTTTGCAGATGACACCAAGCTATGTAATATAGTTCAGACTATGGAAGATGTTCATGAATTGCAGGCAGATTTAAACAAACTAAGTGTTTGGGCGTCCACTTGGCAGATGAAGTTTAATGTAGATAAATGTAAAGTTATGCATCTGGGTACCAACAACCTGCATGCATCATATGTCCTAGGGGGAGCTATACTGGCAGATTCACTTGTTGAGAAGGATCTGGGTGTACTTGTAAACCATAAACTCAATAACAGCATGCAGTGTCAATCAGCTGCTTCAAAGGCCAGCAGGATATTGTCGTGTATTAAAAGAGGCATGGACTCGCGGGACAGGGATGTAATATTGCCACTTTACAAAGCATTAGTGAGGCCTCATCTAGAATATGCAGTTCAGTTCTGGGCTCCAGTTCATAGAAAGGATGCCCTGGAGTTGGAAAAAATACAAAGAAGAGCAACGAAGCTAATTAGGGGCATGGAGAATTTAAGCTATGAGGAAAGATTGAAAGTATTAAACCTATTTAGCCTTGAAAAAAGACGACTAAGGGGGGACATGATTAACTTATATAAATATATTAATGGCACATACAAAAAATATGGTGAAATCCTGTTCCATGTAAAACCCCCTCAAAAAACAAGGGGGCACTCCCTCCGTCTGGAGAAAAAAAGGTTCAAGCTTCAGGGGCGACAAGGCTTCTTTACAGTGAGAACTGTGAATCTATGGAATAGCCTACCGCAGGAGCTGGTCACAGCAGGGACAGTAGATGGCTTTAAAAAAGGGTTAGATAATTTCCTAGAACAAAAAAATATTAGCTCCTATGTGTAGAAATTTTTCCTTCCCTTTTCCCTTCCCTTGGTTGAACTTGATGGACATGTGTCTTTTTTCAGCCGTACTAACTATGTAACTATGTAACTATGTAAGATATGACTGGTCCTCTATACAAGAGGCCTATGATCCCATTAGTCCGCACTACAAAATATTGGGTAACTCCTGAGGATGAACTGTAAGTCTATGTCACTGTACATATATATATATATATATATATATATATATATATATATATATATATACTCTCTAATCTGCATGTTAGAAGCTCATATATAACATGTCAATGGAAATGCTCCATTACAATGTCTGTAGATAAGTGAGTCTACATCTATGTATACATAGTCATTGAATCTGGTTTGCTGATACTGGATGGATCAGTAGAGTAATAAATACCCTTGTTTCTATTGTATCACCCCCTTTCCATGTAGACTGTGCGCTTGTGAGCAGGGCCCTCTCTCCTTATATTTATATTGTAACATTTTAGAATTGTATGTCACTGTACCCTGTAATTTATTGTACAGCGCTGTGGAAAATGTTGGTGCTTTATAGGTAATATTATTATAATTTATAATGTAATTATAAAGAAAGCGCCGCTACTTAGATAGGCGCAGTAATAATATACATTATACAATCAATGCCATCCCCTCACTTTACTACACAATGCTGCCTGAGGTCAGGGGGGCTCTAGACTTCATACAGGTTGTGTCCATGGGGCTTCCTATAGAGCTGGGATATGGGTGTCCTACTAAGGATATATTATTGGTGTGATCGCACCCACCAGCTGATCGGGGATGTTTGTAAGTTATTCATGTAAACCACATGTCATTGCAATATCTATGTTGTTTTTATTTGACTAACATTTATTAAAGCATTATGGGAAGAACATATATATTTCAAAAGATTTGAATATGGAAACCAAGTGGATAAAGTGAAGAGATCATACAGCTGGCATGTGGTTGGCATGTAACTGGCATATGATTGGTCACTCCCTGGCACCTGCCCGGAATGTTGTGATTTGAATTTTCTGCTCGGCCTACAGGTCAGTTTATCAGTTAGTTGGAAACAACTGCAGCGTCTTGTTATATACAAGAAGCGATTCATAGATATTTGAGGACACATTTTTGGTTTTTGGGGAGTTTTTTTTTGCTGTTTTTTATTCCAGGATTACACCATACTTTCCTGATCATCTACTGGTAAGTGCAGATCTTTACACACCACACACACTACACACAGGACAGTATATACACAGTACACAAGGTATAAGACGACGGGCGTGACCTGGTCAGTGGATTGATATTTTCAGGGGCCATGTCATTTACTGATCAGTTTTGTAATTCTTAACCCCTTGTGGACACAACCCATTTTTTCAAATCTGACACGTGTCACTTTATATGGTAATAAATTTGCAATGGTTTTAATTATCGAAGTTATTCTGACTGTGATTGTTTTCTCGTGACACATTGTACTTGTATGTTAGTGGAAAAATGTGGTCGATAAATTCAGTATTTATTTGTAAAAAAATTCACCAACATCTTGAGGAAATTAGTAAAAATTAGCATATTTCTACATTTAAATGTATCTGCTTTTAAGACAGATAGTAATAGCACACAAAATAGTTACTAGTTAACATTTTTTTAGAAAATTAATTTTAATATAGAAAATTGTTTAACACAGAAGGTTTTACCAAAGACACGCAACTCAAAATGTATTGCCCAGGTTCTGCAGTTTTTAGAAATATCCCACATGTGACCCTAGTGCGCCACATGACTGAAATACTGGCCTCAGAAGCAAAGGAGCACCTAGTGGATTTTGGGGCCTTCTTTTTATTAGAATATAGTTTAGGCACTATGCCAGGTTTGAAGAGGTCTTGTAGTGCCAAAACATAGGAAACAACCCCAAAAAGAGACCATTTTGGAAACTACACCCCCAAGGAATGTATCTAGGGGTATAGTGAGCAATTTGACCCCGCAGGTTTTTTGATAAATGTATTTGTAATTAGGTTGTGTAAATCAAAATAGAATTTTTTTCTCATAAAATATAGATTTAGCTACAATTTTTACATTTAACTAAGGAATAAAGGAGAAAAAGCACCCCAACATCTGTGAAGAAATTTCTCCTGAAATTGCCTGGACATATGACAGGGCTCAGAATTGAAAGAGCACCATGCCCATTTGAGTCTTATTTTGGTGAATTTAACTGCATTGGCCCACAAGTGCAGGGCTTCAAGGTCAAATACTGAAACAAACCCCCAGAAGTGACGCCATTTTAGAAACTACACCCCTCAAGGCATTTTTTGAGGGGTGTAGTGAGCATTTTCACACCAGAGGTGTTTTTTTTTATTAGAAATTAATGCACAGCGGAGGGTGCAAAGCGAAAATATTTTTTTCCACAGATATGTAATTTCAGTGCCCAATATGGGTGCACAGCTTATGCCGCTATGAAAAGATAGCTCTCTAATTATTATGCCGTGTTTCCTAGCTTTAGATACACTCTACATGTTTGTTGCCCTAATATTTTGCCTGGACATATGACCGGGTTCAGGAGTGAAAAAGCACCATGCGCATTCGAGGCCATTTTAGCGCTTTATGAAGCATTGGCCAACAATTGCTGGACTCTCAGGTCAAATAGTAAAACAAACCCCCAAGAAGTGGAAACGACACCCCTCAAGGCATTTATCAAGAAGGAACCAATGCTCAGGGGAGGGTGCAAAGTGTACATTTTCTACTGATATGCCATTTTAGTGCACAATATGTTTTACCCATTGTGTGTCACTGAAGACAAGTACCTCATAAACCGTTAAGCGGACTCTCCCGGGTATGGCGATGCCATTTATGAGGATGTAAATTGATGTTTGGGCACACTGTAGGGTTCACAAGGGAGAGAGCGCCATTTGGCTTTTGGAGCCCAGATTTTTCTTGATAATAGTTCTGTTTGGGGCTTTACTGGTATTTCAGTTTACAATGTGGGGGCATATGTAAGCTGTGCGGAGTAAATCAGGGCATAATAAAAGGGTATAATAATGCGGTAAATGAATAATAACATGCAGATGTGTGGCAAGTGTCACACTGATAAATGGTGCCCGATTTTAACCCCCTTTTGGAACACACGCTGCACATTTTGTATCTACATTTTCTGAGAGCCAGAACTTTTTTATTTTTTCATCAACTGAGCTGTGTGAGGGCTTATTTTTTTGCGGGACAATCTGTTTTCATTGGTACCATTTTGGGGTACATGCAACTTTTTGATCATTTATTTATTTTTTTGTGAAGCAGGGTGACCAAAAACAATAAATTTTTTTATTCTTTTTTTATTTATTTTATTTATTTTTTTTATTCTTTTTTTTTTACGCCGTGCATCATGCGTTATAAATGACATATTGAAATTATTTTGCGGGTCGCTACCATTACGGCGACACCAAATGTATATAGTTTTTTTTATATTTTACAGCGTTACCACGGATAAAATCACGTTTTTTTTTTATCGTTTATTGTTTGGGTTGCCATATTCTAAGAGCCCTAACTTATTTTTGCGTAAAAAAGGCTGTGTGAGGGCTTGCTTTTTGCGGGACGAGCGGTTGTTTATATTAGTACCATTTTGTGGTACATGCGACTTTTTCATCATTTTATCAAAAAATTTCTGGGAAGGCGAGGTGATCAAAAAAGTGTGACTGGCATTATTGTTTATGGTGTTCACCGTGCTGGATTTTTTGTTTTACAGTTAGGGTCGTTACGGACGCGGCAACACCAAATATGTGTACTTTTTTAATGTTTTCAGTTTTTTCCTGTAATATAAGTTTTATTATGGGAAAAAAATGCTTTTTTTGTTTATGTAACGTGAAACTTTTTTTTTTTTTTTTTTTAGTCAACATTGCTAGTAACTTTTTTTTTGTCCCACTAGAGGACTTGAAGGCCTGAAGCCCTGATTGCTATTCTAATATACTGCAGTACACACGTAGTGCAGTGTATTAGGGCACATTCAGACGTGGCGTTATTGCTGTTGAATTCTGCTGTGGACAGTCCGCAGTTAAATTCTGCAGCTGCCGTTTTTTGCATGTCTTTCTATACATTTTTAGGAAACTTAGCTCAGACGTTGCAAAAAATAACTGTGCGGAAACTAGGCTGCGGTGCAGATTCTTCCCTCCGCAGCATGCTCATTCCATTGCGGAGAAGAAGCTGACTTTCACTGCGGATCTCAGCATTTGCATTGCAAAGGCTGAAATCTGCAGCAAGTCTGCTGTGATATCCACAACGTCTGAATTACCTGTCAAATATGAAAATGTTGCTGCAAATTCGCAAAGAATCTGCAGCAACATTTTCAGCTGAAAAATTACGCCATGTCTGATCATGGCCTTAGAGCTGTCAGTCATATACTGACAGCAAGCTTATTAGGTCCCATCTCTTGGGTGTGCTGGGCCTAATAGGCTTCTCTACTTGGCAACCAGGAGGCAATTGTTAGGCCTCCGGTTGCCATAACAACCATAGGCACCCTCGCAATCGCGTCACAGCAGTGTCGATGGAGTACAAACCATCGAAATGCTGTGGTCGCAATTGACAGCAGCATTTAGGGGGTTAATCGGCGAGGGTTGGACAACAGTCCAGTTCCTGCCGTTACAGCAGAGTTTCAGCTATGATATACAGCTGACACCCGCTGGTGATGGAGCAGGCTCAGCTTCTGAGCCTGCTCTATCACTGTCAAGGACAGTTACGCGACAATGCGCTAACCCCTTGGCGGCAGCGACGTAAATGTACGTGACATGTCGTAAAAGGGTTAATAACATATCTTCTATTTTCCTACATATATGGGGGGGTCACAGAAAAACTGTACAAATATTAGGTTGGGTTAGAAAGAAAATCACATTTTTATACTGAGTTAAAGTCTCCTTATATGTCTCACGCCTTACAATGGTGACTTTGGAACAGATTATCTGAAAAATTACGCAACTTTTATATTGGTCCAGTTTTTATTATGTAAATAGAAAACAAATTGCTTATAGTCATAGCTGGAGGCTGGGCATTACCTGGCACTTGTACCCGCTTAGAATGTTAGAATTTGAACTGGCAGACTATTTGGGCCTCTGTAGATTTCCAGTGCAGCAGTCCTATACCATTCAGTTCTGCGCACATGACCCGTAAATACTGTGCGGTGGAAGAATTTATTAAGACTGGCATTCCAGTCCTAATAGGAAACAAGCGGAGTAAGATGCAACAAATTTCTTAAGAGGCGCATGCTAGATTTACGCTATAATTTACGCCAGTTTCTGGCACAAATAATAATAAATGCGTCGGGCCATAGGTTTATTTAAAAAAAGTGTCAAGGGCGACGAAAACGGCGCGACAGTCTAAATTTTTGTCACTTTTGAGCCGTTTACGATTTTTCTACGCCAGATAACAGGCGTAGAAAAGTTGTTAAATTCCTCCTATGTTTTTACATGTGATAATCAAAAGATAATAGTTCTAGAAAATGCTACTAGTACTATTTCTATTCCTATCCACACCACACATGGATCCTGCGGCAGGGTTGTTGGTGGAGTGATAGTTCAGATCTACCAGGTCTGCACAGAACTTTATTCTTTTACAAGTGAGTGTCATGAAGAGAGACTGAAGACCCGACTGTAATGTAGAAGATGAAGCTCCAGATCTTAGTGCTCAGTGTAGGAATGACTCCCTCCTTGCACTCCACATATAAGAACACTACATATTTCTCCATGTGTTAATTTTTTTTATATACTATCTGTGTGTTCAGCAGCCAGTGACACACGGACTGCCCGCTAGAGCAGAAGACATGGAGCGCCGGCAAGAGAAAGAAGGCACCGGCGACATGAGTACCATGATGGCATCAGCACTGCTGGCCGGCTTCACTATAAGGGTATGTTCACACGTTGTGTAAACACTGCGGATTATATGCCACGTATTTCATTGTGTAAAATCCACAGAATAATACAGTAGCAGCAAAGTGGATGAGATGTAACCAAATCTCATCCAAACGTTGCGTAAAAAATCCACCAAAAATCTCTGAAATTGACCTGTGGTGCGGTTTTTCATTCCCCAGCATGTCAATCTGCTTTGGATCCGCTGCTTTTCTGTTGTGGGTTTTTCCCATTGAATTCAATTTTTGCGGCGGAAACAATGGGATTCCGTTACAAAATTTGCAATTCAGAAAAAAGAAAAAGCTTTTTGTCGTTTAAAATGAATAATAAGGTTTATACTTACCACCCAGGTGTTGTCATAGCGACTCATTCTTTTATTGTCCGTCCAGGCCAGGCTCCTGGAGTGACGTTTTATCTCATGTGACTGCTGCAGCGGTCACATGGGCTGTAGCTTTATCCCAGGAGGCCGCACTGCAAGGACAACACGGGGACGCGTCGCCATAACTATGTAGAACGGGCTTAAGTATAAGTGTTTTTTTTTTCTGCAGTGGACATTACGCCTGAAAAACTGCACCACAATTTGGTGTGTTTTTTCGGCCGGAATTCCCTGCAGGTTCCAGGGCGGATATGCTGTGTACTTTTACGCAGCGTATCCGCCCTGTGTGAACATGGCCTTACTGTCAGTGTCTTTTATTACTTCATTTTCAATGTATAATTTATATAACCACACTAAATAATTGGTGTAGAAAAGCTGTTGAATTTCACCCTATGTTTTTACATGTTATAATAAAAAGATAATAGAAATAGTACTAGTAGCATTTTCTAGAACTATCCACACCACACATGGATCCTGCGGCAGGGTTGTTGGTGGAGATATAGTACAGCTCTGCCAGGTCTGCACAGAACTTTATTCTTTTACAAGTGACACAGTCCTGAAGGGAGACTGAAGACCCGACTGTAATGTAGAAGATGAAGCTCCAGATCTTACACCTCATGCACACGACCGAGTGTGCCGTCCGAGTCCCGTCAGTGATCCGAGGAAAGATAGGACATGTTCATCTATTTTTCCTCGGATCAGAGACTCCGACCATTTTTCATGGACCCGATTCACCTGTTATAGTGAATGGGTCCGTGAAGACTAT
This sequence comes from Rhinoderma darwinii, assembly GCF_050947455.1. Taxonomy (NCBI): domain Eukaryota; kingdom Metazoa; phylum Chordata; class Amphibia; order Anura; family Rhinodermatidae; genus Rhinoderma; species Rhinoderma darwinii. Next base: position 113,731,706 of record NC_134691.1, read on the forward strand.
CGGGTGTCACTCGGATCCTTTCAAAAACGGCCTGAGTGGCACAACGGTCGTGTGCATGAGCCTTTAGTGCCCAATGTAGGAATGACTCCCTCCTTGCACTCCACATATAAGAACACTACATATTTCTCCATGTGTAAATATCTTTATATACTATCTGTGTTTTCAGAAGCCAGTGACACACGGACTGCCCGCTAGAGCAGAAGACATGGAGCGCCGGCAAGAGAAAGATGGAACCATGGACGTACCTACCATGATGGCATCAGCACTGCTGGCCTGCTTCACCAATACTGTCAGTGTCAGAGTCTTTTATGTCTGCATTTCAGTGTATAGTTTATATATATTGCAGCACTGGACACTTTATCACTGACCACATACCACATCAGTATAGTAAGGCAGTCCTAAAAGAGAAATTCACTTCTACCCTACATATTGTTCCAAATATTAGCCGTTCTACTGACCACGGAGTACTTTTATATGTAAGTATTCCAGTGTACGCTGCCCTTTACATTCTATAGTATCCTATACTGCAGAATATGAAGAAGAGAAGGACAGAATTATGTAAATCGTGTCCTGGAAATAACAAAACTCCACCATGTCCCTCCATTTCTCTGCAGCCATGAAGTAATAGATCTTCTCTGGTAATCCCAGTGACATCGGTAGTAATGTTCTGCATCCTAAGAGAATCACCTCACTGTTACAGCTTTATTCTTTATATCATTCCTTACACTAGATTCATACCAGTTACATTTATATTTTATCCATTATAAAATAATATCATATGTTAAGTATAATAAGGAAACCAGCACTTTCTACAACTTTTATCAGGGCCAGTTTGAGGTGCCTGGGCAGTAAATCTGGTGGGTACCCATCATAATTGTAATTTTACGGGCACATGACAAGTTTTTCTATAAGGTAAATCTGTATAGAAATGCATTTGTTGTCAGCCGTTTTATACCAGATAAAGCTCAGCACATGTAGTACAGGTTTCTATAGGAGCTAGTCTGTATACACGTGTACTGAGCTCCATGTGATATAAAATGATGGACAGAACATATACATTTCTATACAGACCAGTCCTTATAGAAACTGGTATATGATAAACCTTTTTCTACAAAGGGAAATCCGTGTAGAATTGAATGCACTTCTTGTGCAATATTGTAAATTACATATAAAACCTCTTACATGTTCTGAGTGGTCTATGTGATATAAATGGTGCCATTTCTACACAGACTAGCCCCTATAGAAACTGGCAAGTGCTAAACTGGTCTATCATATATCCTTTTTCTACAGGAGCAAGTCTGCAGAAATGTCCAGGCTTTCAACCATATAATACTGAATAGAGAGCCATAATATCTAGTCATAATGGGCACTAAGAGATTTCTCTAGTGGAGCCAGGGCAGGGGCTAGTCTACCTGCACCCAGAATCAGAGCGCCCCCTGTTGTGTCTGTGACTCCTCCGAGTTTATCTCCTGCTGCCCGGCAGAGAATGAATTGCTCCTGCCTGTCCAGTTTTTTTTTGTGCCTCTGGCAGTACATGCCACCCTCCGCCAGCCCTTACAGTAAAGTCCCTAGCCACCCCTGTACCGCTAAGGCTGAGATCTGTGTTGTAGCCGATGACATGACGTCATTACATTGGCCTAGCACAGTAACACAGAGCTCCTGCTAACTCCTGCTGCCTGTCCTGCTGAGAATGAATGGCTCCTGCCTGTCCAGTTCTTTTCTGTGCCTCTGGCAGTACATTCCACCGTCCGGCAGCCCTTACAGTAAAGTCCCTAGCCACCCCTGTACCGCTAAGGCTGAGATCTGTGTTGTAGCGATGACATGACGTCATTACATTGGCCTAGCACAGTAACACAGAGCTCCTCCTAACTCCTGCTGCCTGTCCTGCAGAGAAGGAATGGCTCCTGCCTGTACAGTTCTTTTCTGTGACTCTGGCAGTACATTCCACCCTCCGCCAGCCCTTACAGTAAAGTCCCTAGCCACCCCTGCACCGCTAAGGCTGAGATCTGTGTTGTAGCCGATGACATGACGCCATTACATTGGCCTAGCACAGTAACACAGAGCTCCTCCTAACTCCTGCTGCCTGTCCTGCAGAGAAGGAATGGCTCCTGCCTGTCCAGTTCTTTTCTGTCCTGTCCCTCTGGCAGTACATGCCACCCTCTGCCAGCCCTTACAGTAAAGTTCCTAGCCACCCCTGCACCGCTAAGGCTGAGATCTGTGTTGTAGCCGATGACATGACACCATTACATTGGCCTAGCACAGTAACACAGAGCTCCTCCTAACTCCTGCTGCCTGTCCTGCAGAGAAGGAATGGCTCCTGCCTGTCCAGTTCTTTTCTGTCCTGTGCCTCTGGTAGTACATGCCACCCTCCGCCAGCCCTTACAGTAAAGTCCCTAGCCACCCCTGCACCGCTAAGGCTGAGATCTGTGTTGTAGCCGATGACATGACACCATTACATTGGCCTAGCACAGTAACACAGAGCTCCTCCTAACTCCTGCTGCCTGTCCTGCAGAGAAGGAATGGCTCCTGCCTGTCCAGTTCTTTTCTGTCCTGTGCCTCTGGTAGTACATGCCACCCTCTTCCAGCTCTTACAGTAAAGTCCCTAGCCACCCCTGCACCGCTAAGGCTGAGATCTGTGTTGTAGCCGATGACATGACGCCATTACATTGGCCTAGCACAGTAACACAGAGCTCCTCCTAATTCATGCTGCACAAAGATGAAGAGATCACATGGGGGAGATGATGGTGCAGCTGGGGGAGGGCTGACGTTGATGGAAGTGCTCCCAGACTCCCCTGCAGGCTGCAGTTGTGACGTTTACTAGCACTGCGCCTGTGGCGCTCATCATTTAAAGGGGTTTGCCTATCAGGGACATTTATGTCATATCCAGAGGATATGTCATAAATATCAGATAGATGCGGGTGCATTGCTGGGTCTACACAGTGGACAGTGGTAAGGGGGTCCTGTGCAACTGCGACCGCTGCGACTACTATAGCTACACCACTAGGTGTGGATTGATATTTTTAGAATTCTCTTGGAATGTCTCTAAAATTTTAATAAATGGAAATGAATCAAGTTTTAATTCATTAATTATAAAACATTTGTTAAGTTAAAAAAGAAAACTAAATACAAACTGTTCTATTGTAGCCTCCACCACTCCACGTTATGGCGCACATCCTGAAGAAAGCCGAGGACTATGTAAGTTATATCAGCAGATGATCCTATTATTACACAGAACATCTGTAAGTCCACAGAAAAAAACCTAACCAGAATAAATTTCAACCCTACACACACACTATATATATATTATATGTATAAATATATACACGCACATATATACATGTGTGTGTGTATATGTATATATATATATATATATATATATATATATATATATATATAGCCCACTCCAAAATACGAGACAGCACTCCAGTTGTAGTGAAAAATAGGATCACTTTAATCACCCCTTGCGACGTTTCAGCCCTTCTCCATGGGGCCTTTCTCATTGCTAGAGATATATACATATATAATATATGTGTGTGTGTGTATATATATATATATATTATATGTGTATGTATGTATATATACATATATATACACCGTCACATAGAAATATATATACATACACATATACCTATTGTAGCAGTTTGGGGAATGTTGTTAGGCAAAGCGACACTGAGCGCAGTATTCTTGTTAAACAGGACTTAGAAGCTTTATTTCTCTTTCAAGCAGCAAAGTGCAATAAACACAAAGGAATCTTGTTTCATCAGCATACACAAAGCTTAGAACAGAAAGAAACGTTTCAAGTAATAAAAGTTCAAGTATAAAGCACGCAGTCCAGCCCTTTGCAGGGGTTAGCTCTCACCCCTCTGTAAATATCAGGTCTGTTCAGCAGCAGACCAGTCTTCACACTCTTGCTTTCTCACACTCTCCCAGCAGTGCTTTTCTCTTATTTAATCACCCTGCAATTGTAGATGAACACAGCACTCCACGCAGCTCTATATTAGGCCATGTGCACGTTACCAGAGGATGAATCAGTTCCCAAACTTGAATACATAAGAACCATAGGACAAAATAACGGCACCAGGACTTCCAGATAGATGAAAAAAGGGTGGATTTATTCACCTCAAGTGAGCAGCGACGTTTCGGGGTTCGTCACAGAACCTTTCTCAAGCTGTACAACACTACACACATTGTCAGGTACAAATAGGAAGTACATCCAATAATTAACATAAAACCAATTGATGTACAATTTACAAAAATCAAGTGTATACATAGAACTTTCAACCCATATTATGGAACAGTTTTACAAAGTGCATAAGTACAATCGTACTTTCATATATCAGGTGCAATGTACGTGGATACAAAATATGTAAAAACAATCTACTGTGCTTTAATTAGCAATTAGGCTAATCAATGAAAGCTGCAGAGGCCAATCTACAAGATATAGTTATATCTAAATCACATAGGAAATCATACATTACCAATTTGTTGCACACCTTGAGACAGCAGCGTTAGCGCGCGCCTACTGCGCATGCTCAAAGATGGCGCCAAGACCGGAAATAGAGTCTATGTAACGCAAGCGGTGAGTAAATCACCAATGCGCATGCGCCGGATCGAAACTTGCGTTCCAGCCCATTTGCGCATGCGCGGGCTGCGTTTACCCAATGTCACAGTTCTACAAACCTAAAAAATTCACACTAGGGATGCACGATGCATCGAAACTTCGATACTGTTCAATACCGTTATTTCATGTATTTCGATACTTAGCTGTATGACTGTATGAGAGTGGGGCTGCAACTGTGTAATACAGCCATTGCCTGCTCCCGAGTCCTGACAAGTGCGCGCCATCAGGACAATGTGAAGCGGCCAGCGCTACACTAATGAGCGGCAGCACTGAAGACAGAACATAGCGGGCGCACTGCAAAACACCCCCATGTTCTGTTCTCAGTGCCTGAACCGCCGCTCATTAGTGCAGCGCCAGCCGCATCACCTCATGCTGACTGCGCACGCACTTACTGTCAGGAACGGGGCAATGGCTGTATTACACAGCCGCAGCCCCGCTCTATAACGGCGGAGATCAGAAAAACCTCTAATTTCCACTGCTATTCCCCTGAATGCTGCGATCAAAGCTGAACGCAGCATTCAAGAGGAAGTGAGAAGGGGGGATGCCCCTTGGATCGCGTCACAGGGAATTCCTGTGACGCGATTGAGGGACATACCATATATGGGCAGACAGGTATGTCCTAACAACTGCCTGTGTACTATCAGTAAACAGGCTAATGTACTGCCATATAGAAATATACCAGTACATTAAAGTTTAAAAATAAAGTAAAAACACAAAGTAATGTTAAATTTAAAAAAAATACACATACACCTTTTTTGCAATAAACATTAAAATAAGTCTCAATACATAAAAGATATACATATTCAGTATTGGCGCGGCCGTAATAACCATCACAACAATTTTTTTTCATCATTTGTGATGTGTACGCTGTAAAAAAATAAAATAAACACTGCTTTTTTCACTTATTGTGGGGCACGAGGTGTGATGAATTTAACCTCCATGTGCCTCACATTAATTGTAATTAACCCCATCATGTACCTTACACATTAACCCATTATGACTGAGAAACATGATTGGGTTAATTACTATTAATGTGAGGCACATTTAAAATTCATCACACTTCGCGCCTCACATCAGAAAACGGAAGAACTTTTCTTTTTATTACTGTTGGCAAAGTATCGAATTGGTATCGAAATCGCAATACTAAATGAAGTATCAGTGTCGAAGTCCAAATTCTGGTATTGTGACATCCCTAACACATACGCACACACACAAACATAAGATACAGCCACTCTGTATACAGCATACAGAGCAGCTGTATCTTAAAAAATTCAAATAATTTTGAATAAAAACTAATTATAAAGTTGCACAAAACACACTGATTGACTTTATTAAATTTAAAAAAAAAAAAAACATTCCTTTTGAAAGGCTTTATACAATGTTATCTTTCTAGTTCTCCAAGGATATACAAGTGGAGGAATTTACCATGGAGAAGGTAAGAGCCTCATTTCTTGGAAAATCATAAAATCTTCCTAACCATGGAAAACCGACGTAGCGGAGTACAGGCTCATAGATTCTCTATCAAGCTCGTACTTCGCTACATCAATTTCCGAAAAAAGCCGAATAAAAACTACATAGCTAAGCGCTCACACGAGCGCTTCTGCTGCTTCGTTTTAGCTATTGGTGGGGGTCTCAATGCTCGGACCCCCACCAATTAAAACTTATGACCTGTCACTATGACATGTCAGGAGTTTGTTGAACATTTAGGTACACTTTAATTTTCCAGCAACTTCTCTAGAGCTGCACTAGATCAAAACGACAATGATCAATTTATTTTAAGTATTCTATTCAATTTATTTACAGATGAGAGACAAAGGACTGAAGATCACCGAGTACTATGTAAGTGATATCAACAGACCATCCTATTAACACACAGAATATCTGTAGAGATACATATATGCAGTTAGGTCCAGAACTATTTGGACAGTGACACAATCTTCATTCATGATTTGCGCTCTGCATGTTTTACATTGGATTTGAAATGAAACAACTGAGATGCAATTGAAGTGTAGACTTTCAGGTTTAATTCAAGTGGTTGAACAAAAATATCCTGTGAAACGTTTAGGAATTGCAACCATTTTTCTAAACAGACTCCTCATTTCAGGGGCTCAAAGGTAATTGGACAAATTAACCTAACCATAAATAAAATGTTTTTTGTTAAATACTTTGTAGAGAATCCTTTGCAGGCAATGACTGCCTGAAGTCTGGAACGCCTGGACATCACCAAACGCTGGGTTTCCTCCTTTGTGATGCTTTGCCAGGCCTTTACTGCAGCGTCTTCAGTTGTTGCTTGTTTGTGAGTCTTCCTGCCTTAAGTTTTCGCTTAAGCAAGTGAAATGCATGCTCGATAGGGATGAGATCTGGTGATTGACTTGGCCATTGCAGAATATTCCACTTCTTTGTCTTAAAAAAAACTCCTGGGTTGCTTTCGCAGTAAGTTTTGGATCATTGTCCATCTGTAATGTGAAGCGACGTCCAATAAACCTTGCTGCATTTGGTTGAATCTGAGCAGAAAGTATATCCCTGAACAATACAGAATTCATCCGGATGCTTCTGTCTTCAGTCACATCATCAATAAACACTAGTGACCCAGTGCCTTTTGGCAGCCATGCATGCCCATGCCATCACACTGCCTCCACCATGTTTTACAGAGGATGTGGTGTGCTTTGGATCATGAGCCGTTCCAAGCCTTCTCCATACTTTCTTCCTCCCATCATTCTGGTACAGGTTGATCTTAGTTTCATCTGTCAAAAGAATGCTGTTCCAGAACTGGGCTGGCTTCTTTACATGTTGTTTGGCAAAGTCTAATCTGGCTTTTCTATTTTTGTGGGTGATTAATGGTTTGCACCTATTGGTGAACAGTCTGTATTTGCTCTCATGAAGTCTTGTCTTTATGGTAGACTTAGATACTGATACACCTACTTCCAGGAGAGTGTACTTCACAGGGTAGGTGTTGTGGAGGGGGTTTTCTTCACCAGGGAAAGGATTCTGAGATCATCCACCACTGTTGTCTTCTGTGAACGTCCAGGCCTTTTGGAGTTCACGAGATCACCAGTACGCTTTTTTTTTTCAAGAATGTACCAAACTGTTGATTTGGCCACTCCTAACACTTGTGCTATCTCTTGGATGGATTTCTTCATTTTTGTCCGCCTAACGGTCTGTTTAACTTGCATTAAGAGCTCCTTTGACCTCATGTTGTGGGTTCACAGCAACTGCTTCCAAATGCAAATACCACACCTGAATCAACTCCAGACCTTTTATTTGCTTAATTGATGATGGATTAGCGAGGGAATAGTGCATGCTGCCCATTAAATAACTTTTGAGATAGTTGTCCAATTACCTATGGTCCCTTGAAAAAGAGGCAGCTACATATTAAAGAGCTGTAATTTCTAAACCCTTCCTCAAATTAGGATGTGAATACACTCAAATTAAAGCTGAGAGTCTGCACTTTAAACCCATATTGATTATATAACTGTATATTCAATATGTTTTGGTAAACAGCTAAAATGCCAAAACTTCTGTCACCGCCAAATAAGTCTGGACCTAACTGTATATATCAAATAGAAGCCCCTATTCCATGACTGAGGGATGATAGAGTTCGCTCCTAGTAAACCCTTCTAAACCCCCTACTGAGGCCAACCACCCAATCCCATCCTTGTACTCCTATTTCCCTCAATAAGGACAGACTCATGATTGGATAAGGTTGGCCACAGCAGCCATTTTATTGACAAACAATAACTAATAAAAATATTACCATCAAATATAAATAATCAACATTATCAACATTAATAACAAACATTCCGAGCAAAGAGATCCTTGGAGCTAAGTAGGGTATCTGCTCAGCCACTCTGCCGATAAGTGCAGTATTTACCCCCAGCCGATTCCCCACAGGCTCAGGGGCAGCGTATCCAACTGCAGATGGCCAATAATTTAACCTTGCTCCCAGGGACACCACCCAGCAGGAGCCCAAAAATAGCCGGAGCCTCCATATTGCACAATTTGGGAAGGACCATACCCACGATGAGTTCCTCCCCCACCAATTTAACACCATCTCCAAGGACCTTCAACCTGCCAACCACTGCCATGAACGAAACGCAGCATAACAAAATGATAAAACAAATAGTGAGGGTGGGTGGAAAACTTCACCTGCGTGTGCTTCTCCTCCTAATGGCGCAGGCACTGCCTTCGTGCCACTATAATCCTCAGCCTCCACCCCATAACCTCTCTCCTCCTATGACCCCGATCATGTGGCCTCCTCCTATGTCCTGTGGCCCGGGTTGGCCTTTCTTTCCAACAGCTGAAAAGTAGATTTATCACTGTAACTGTTTTACCAGCACAAATCCCCCCTCCTCCACCACAGATATATAAAAGAATGATAAGAAAATAATATGGTAGAATTATATTTTATTTCTTTCCTTGTATAAGGATAAAGATGCAGAAGAAGATGCTGAGGACGGGGTAAGAGCCTCACTGTTACTATTACAAGATAGACATGACATATAAACCTCAACCACAGCACAGAATAACATTAAACATCTCAGAGCCCAACAAGAGGGTCTATAGTTCGGCAGAATATCGTTCAGAAGGAGTTTTCCATAGATAAATCTACATGCGGGATCATTCAGTACTGACAGCAGAGTGTGAGAAGGAATCTGAAATGGGTGAACATGGCATTCACAAGAAAAATAGGAGATTATATAGAACATTATTATATAACCCCAAAAAATTAATTCTTCCCTGTTCTGTTGTAGCCGATCTACATGAAGCTGGACGACGGCATGATGATCCCGGAAGATGTAAGTGATGTCAGCAGATAATGGTATTACTTCATGAAGATTAAATTCTTTATATTCACATTATATTAAAACCAGAAATGTAGTTATTACTGGAAATAGCGCTCACAATGTCTCTGACAGATTCCTTACATATCACACTCAGCATTTACTCATTCTGAACATTATCTGTTACATTTCAATGTGTAGTTTTAGGTTTCATAGACTCCCCAGCTTATAGACGGGCCGGCCTCAGATTTAACCTTCCCGTCGCTGTACTGTCTTTTTATGTCGGGACAGGGTATTTAAAAATGGCGCATGCTTTGAAGCCCAGCTGGCGCCATAGCTTCTGGGTCTCTGTTGTGTTACACACCAGGGACCCAGTGGCAATGCTTGCTATCAGAGACAAGCATTTAACCCCTCAGATCCCCGCTACGGCTGCTATAGCGGTAGTTACGCCACTGCCTCAGATGCTGGGGTCAGATGTGACCACCAGCATCTGAAGGGTTTTTCCCTTTCCGTTTGTGGCTGGTCACCGTCTCCCATGTGGTGAGATCGCGGGAGCCGGTGTGTTCCTATAGTAGCCGGGAACCTTGTAAACGCTCCTAGTCCTGCTATAGGAAGATTTGCACTGATGCAATCAAGCAATGCACTGATCTGATTTGCAATAGATTTCAATACTGTGAGTGCAGTCTGTGTCATAAGCGATCTAATGATCGCAGGTTCAAGTCCCCTAGGGGGGCTATAAAAATTTAAATCACCCCCCTTTTCCTATATCACATATAAAAATAAATACACAAACAAATAAACAAATACAACAGTTATCCCAACGTCCAAAATGCCCGAACCATAAAAAAATACAAATATTTACCCTATATGGTGAACGCTGTAGCTGGAAGAAAGATCAAAATGGCCGAGTCAAACCAGACTCCAAAATTAATTGAGAACCCTGACACCTAAATTAATTAAAGGGGTTTTCCTATGATGGACATTTATGACATGTCTCTAGAACGGGGCCCCCTAAACTCTGTTCTACCTTTTTCTGCTCCCGCTGCCTTCCGGCCACTTCCTGACTATTTGGTTGGGACTCACGAAAACAGCGTAGCTCGCTGAGCTACAGTGCTTCCGTAAGTCCCATAGTAGTGAATGGCAGTTATGGAAGCAGCGTAGAATGCGAGCTACGCTGTTTCTGTAACTACCACTCATTTCTATGGGACTTACGAGAACTATGCTGATTTCTTCTTCATGGTCGGAAATCTCCTGCTTCAGCCACTAAACAGAGCTGTAGAACGGGGTTTAGGGGGCCCTGTTCTAGAGAAAGGTGATGGTCCCAGAAGAGGGACCCGCATCTATCTGACATTTATAACATATCCTGTAGATATGTCATAAATGTCTCTGATGGGAAAACCCCTTTAAGACCCCTAAATAAATTCCAAAAACCAGACCAGGACCCCAGGTAATTCAGAACCCTGACCAAGCCCAAAAATTAATTCAGACCCCTAGGCTGACGCAAATATAAATTCAGACCTAACCCCAAAACGAATTCAGACTTTAACCCAAACTAAATTTAGATCCCAAAACACACCAAAAATAAAGTCAGACCACAAACCAGACCACTGCATTTACTTTTTCTTCTTTGCCGGGTCTTCTTCACCTCCAGGCTCTGCGGCACTAGGCTCTGATACTGCCCAGCATCAGAAACTTGTGTTCAGCACTGGACACAGGGAAAAAATGCCGCGGCGCTCAGGAGTGAAATGCGAGTGCAGAGCGATAAGTGATAGTGGCTGTTATATAGTGAATTTGATTTGCATAGCTGAATAAATAAGCTTCTGATTCTCTCTAGTGTAGAAGTTTTTATTTTGCTTTCTTTGAAATATTAGTATAAATAGCTCAGCGTTCTGCACGTTTATAAAATGGACTGAATAATTTCCTAATATATTGTTATTATGGTAATCGCTTCCTTAATTAGCAATTGCCACTCCCATAAACCTACAGAAATGCCACTATAAATACACACACAGGTGCTGTTTATGGACGATTTTAATTCATTAAAATTGCTTAGAATACTTAGAATATTCTTCAATATAATAAAGTTGGAAATCTGGGTTACAACTAAGATGGCTGAATTACAGATCCCTCTGAATAGATCACTACTTATCAGTTTTTCTGTTCTACTTTGCGGTGCTTGGGTGCAGTACAGGGGCGTAACTAGGAAAGACTGGGCCCCATAGCAAACTTTTGACTGGGGCCCCCCCTCCCCTGGGTGTCACACAACCCCCCCCTTGTAGATAGTGCCTTTTTTACAGCCCCCCCCATAGATAACGCCATACAACCCCCCTGTAGATAACGCCATACAGCCCCCTCTGTAGATAACGCCATACAGCCCCACTATAGATAACGCCATACAGCCCCCCCTGTAGATAACGCCATACAACCCCCCTGTAGATAACGCCATACAGCCCCCTCTGTAGATAACGCCATACATCCCCCCCTGTAGAGAACGCCATACAGTCCCCTCTGTAGATAACGCCATACAGCCCCCTGTAGATAACGCCATACAGCCCCCTTTGTAGATATCTACAGAGGGGGCTGTATGGTGTTATCTACAAGGGGGTCTGTATGGCGTTATCTACAGGTGGCTGTATGGCGTTATCTACAGGGGGCTGTATGGCGTTATCTACAGAGGGGGCTGTATGGCGTTATCTACAGTGGGCTGTATGGGGTTATCTACAGGGGGTGCTGTATGGCGTTAGCTACAGGGGCTGTATGGGGTTATCTACAGGGGGCTGTATGGCGTTATCTACAGGGGGGCTGTATGGCGTTATCTACAGGGGGGGCTGTATGGCGTTATCTACAGGGGGCTGTATGGAGTTATCTACAGAGGGGACTGTATGGCGTTCTCTACAGGGGGGGCTGTATGGCATTATCTACAGGGGGGCTGTATGGCGTTCTCTACAGGGGGCTGTATGGTGCTATCTACAGGGGGCTGTATGGGGTTATCTACAGGGGCCTGTATGGCGTTATCTACAGAGGGGGCTGTATGTCGTTATCTACAGGGGGCTGTATGGCGTTATCTACAGAGGGGACTGTATGGCGTTATCTACAGAGGGGGCTTTATGGCGTTATCTACAGAGGGGGCTGTATGGCGTTATCTACAGGGGGGTCTGTATGGCGTTCCCTACAGGGGGGGCTGTATGGCGTTCCCTAGAGGGGGGCTGTATGGCGTTCCCTAGAGGGGGGCTGTATGGCGTTCCCTACAGGGGGCTGTATGGCGTTCCCTACAGGGGGGGGGGCGCTGTATGGCGTTCCCTACAGGGGGGGCTGTATGGCATTTCCCTACAGGGGGGGCTGTATGGCGTTCCCTACAGGGGGGGGCTGTATGGCGTTCCCTACAGGGGGGGGGGCTGTATGGCGTTCCCTACAGGGGGGGCTGCATGGCGCTCCCTACAGGGGGGGCTGTATGGCGTTCTCTACAGGGGGGCTGTATGGCGTTCCCTACAGAGGGGGCTGTATGGCTTTCCCTACAGGGGGGGCTGTATGGCGTACAGCCCCCCCGTAGGTAACGCCATACAGCCCCCCCCTGTAGAGAACGCCATACAGAGCACCCCCCTGTAGGGAACGCCATACAGCGCCCCCCCTGTAGGGAACGACATACAGAGCCCCCCCCCTGTAGGGAACGCCATACAGCGCCCCCCCCCCTGTAGGGAACGCCATACAGCACCCCCCCTGTAGGGAATGCCATACAGCGTCCCCCCTCCCAAAAAATTCGACCTACAGCGTGTCCGACAAAAAGACATGTATCCCCTATCCACAGGATAAGGGATACATGTGTGATCGCTGGCAGCGATAGGGAGAACGGGGGACCGAAAGTCCCCCGAGTTCTCCAAGACTAACCTCGGACTTCCGGCGTCTGTGTCGGCAGCTCACTAAAAATGAAAGTAGCGCTGGTCACGCATGCGCACAAGCGTGACCGGCGCTCCATTCATTTCTACGGAGCTGCCGACACAAACCTCGGAAGTCTGAGGTTTGTGATGGAGAACTTCAGGGGACTTTCAGTCCCCCGTTCTCCCTATCGCTGCCAGCGATCACACATGTATCCCCTATCCTGTGGATAGGGGAATCGTGTCTTTTGTTTAATGGCAGAGCGGGGAGATACCTCCCTGCTCTGCCGTAGTCATCGGTGGCGTCCCGCTGTAGCAGCCATAGCGGCTGCTAGCGGAGCCTCCGGCCATGGTGGGGGCCCGTGCCGGCGGGCGACACGGGCCCCCCCATGCCGCGGGCCCCGTAGCAGCTGCTACTGCTGCTACGGCGGTAGTTACGCCACTGGTGCAGTAATTTAATCATATGACTGATATCACTAAAGGTTCTGCAGTCCTCCTAGTTGTAGTTTAGTCGGACACTGGAAGCTTGTCAAGAGTAAGACGGCAGGCAGAAGGAATAGTGCATGGAGGCAGCCTCTATGTTAGCAGCAACATTTACTGGGGAGTGTTGACGCGACATGTGCAGCTGCACACCCCTAAAGCAAACCCTGCATAGAGATGCACTAGCTTCTCTACAGAAATACATTAGGGTAACCCTGCATACATAGCTGTTATCACTGTTTTGGCTCTAGAATCATTACACATGGGGGAGTTCAGTGTACAGACCATACAGCCTTTGAAATTACTTCATTTTGTTTACAGGAGCCAACATTGGAGATTACACCCGAAAGAACCATTCATCTAGCTGAAGAGGAAGAAACACCAAGCTGCGCCTGGTTCTGCATTCCAGCAGCCATGATTCTCAGAAGAGCAAGGGCCAGGATTGCGTCGTTCTTCATGAGAGGAGTAAGGGAATCTGCGGTCTGAGAGGTATCTGGGGTCAGGGAGGGAGGGCGGGCATCTGGGGTCAGGGAGAGGGCGTCTAGAAAGAAGTCAGGCGACGGAGAGGGAGGGCGTCAGGCGACAGAGAGGGAGGGCGTCAAGCGACAGAGAAGGAAGGCGTCAGGCGACAGAGAGGGAGGGCGTCAGGCGACAGAAAGGGAGGGCGTCAGGCGACAGAGGGAAAGCGTCAGGCGACAGAGAGGGAGGGCGTCAGGCGACAGAGAGGGAGGGCGTCAGGCGACAGAGAGGGAGGGCGTCAGGCGACAGAGAGGGAGGGCGTCAGGCGACAGAGAGGGAGGGCGTCAGGCGACAGAGAGGGAGGGCGTCAGGCGACAGAGAGGGAGCGCGTCAGGCGACAGAGAGGGAAGGCGTCAGGCGACAGAGAGGGAGGGCGTCAGGCGACAGAGAGGGAGGGCGTCAGGCAACAGAGAGGGAGGGCGTGCGGCTCGCGTCAGGGAGGGCGTGCGGCTCGCGTCAGTCAGGGAGGGTGCGCGGCTCGCGTCAGTAAGGAGGGCATCGGGCTCGCGTCAGTCAGGGAGGGCGTGCGGCTCGCGTCAGTCAGGGAGGGCAGGCGGCTCGCGTCAGTCAGGGAGGGCGTGCGGCTCGCGTCAGTCAGGGAGGGCGTCCGCCCCGCGTCAGCCAGGGAGGGCATCCGGCTCGCGCCAGTCAAGGAGGGCGTCCGGCTCGCGTCAGCCAGGGAGGGCGTCCGGCCCGCGTCAGCCAGTGAGGGCGTCCGGCCCCCGTTAGCCAGGGAGGGCGTCCCGTCCGCCCCAGTCAGGGAGGGCGTCCGGCTCACGCCAGTCAAGGAGGGCGTCCGACTCGCGTCAGCCAGGGAGGGTGTCCGGCTCGCGCCAGCCAGGGAAGGCGTCCGGCTCGCGCCAGTCAGGGAGGGCGTCCGGCTCGCTCTAGTCAGGGAGGGCGTCCGGCTCGCGCCAGTCAGGGAGGGCGTCCGGCTCGCGCCAGTCAGTGAGGGCATCTGAGGTCAGGGAGGGAGAGCATCTGAGGTCAGGGAGGGAGGGAGAGCATCTGAGGTTAGAGTGCATCTGGGGTCAGAGAGGGAGGGAATCTGGGGTTTAAGAAAAAACAAAATATAAAAAAGTATTAGCAATAGGGCCCCATCCAGTGTTATCACTGCAGTGAACCAGGGAGTAGCCGACCGCCAGTACTTGGGGTCAGGAAGGAATTTTTTTTCCCCCACATGGGGGTTATGTTTCGCCTTCCTCTGGTTCACATCCGTTGTTTGCAGTAAATCCTAGAATTTGTCCTGGATGGTTTAGGTAGGTAGTAATAATAGGTATTAATAAAACCTATTTTAATCTATTCATTGTGTCAGTGTCATCTTTTCTGTTTGGTGTGAAATCCCCTGAACGATCTGGTAATAAATCGTCAATTCCTGACACCTGTTACTTCTAAAAAAATAACATTAAAATAAATATACTAAAATTCCTTCAGTCTGGTACAGAACAGTCCACAGAAGCTGATTATCTGGAGTCTGAGAAAAGTAAACATAAAGGAACGGGCATAACAAGAACTTTATGGGACCTGAGCCCCTTCTCCTCACTTGTACCACCCATTATGCATCTTACCCCTGGATAATAACCCCTCCTGAAATAAGGACCTGCCAACCCTCATGATCTGTGGTGTATGTGGAACAGTATCTGGTCTAAGGTGAGTGGTTGAAACACATCACATCACATCACCAGTGTTGGATTATGGTTGACATCTAAAGCTCAGTAATATACACGTTTCTTCTCTTACCACTGCCTTTGGAATTCTGTATAATCGTAGGGGTCATTCCTATAATAGATTACAATAAATTGAGTATGTGGGTTATTGCTTTATAAATGTATCGGGTGAAGTCAAGGCCGACTTCGAGTTATGTGGTGACCTCTGGAGAAATATTCCCCTCCCCCGCAACCAACTAATAATGGTGGAGATTACTTTTGATAGAAATCTGAGCACCATAGAAAGGTTGATATGAGTGCCAGTTCTATATAGCACTTCAGAAGATAATTTTAGGCAGAATTACAGATTCACCAACAACAATACCACAATTAATATGCACATTCAGAGTGCAGCCTGATGAAGAATGTTTTTATTACAGAAAGAAAAGAACATTTTCTACTAGGTAATGAGCCAATCACTCATAGAGTACCTAAACTGCAGTAGCATGAGTTATTTAAAGAGAATCCATCACTAGTTTATCAATTCCCTATCTCCAAACTAATCTAATAGGCGCTATGATGCTGATAACTACAGGGTGATTTGTTTTCAAAAACGTTCATTATTTGCAAAGTTATGAGCTTTTTTCTAAATATTATAATGTGGCCATACTTGCCAAATAGGAGGTGACTCTTTCTTTTCAGTCTGGGCGGTGTTATGTTTTCTGTATGATGCTGACCAATCGTCATACAGCTTCTCCCCTTCCCTGCCCAGCAACACAGAGTGATCAGATAGTATACAGCTCCACTCCCGACTGTGTATTCAACTGGCGATATCTCCGGTTGTGTCACAGCTAGAACTGCGATCCTGGGGTCATATGAAAGATTAGAATCTCGGGGACGTGTCCTGATGGCAGCAGACATGGTCGTGTGCTGACTTAGCTCCGCTTCCACCTACAACTTAAGCGACAGATAAAGTGTTCTCAGTGTGTAAAAATCTTATCAACAAATCATCCTAAACTCATCCTAAAGACAGATTCTTTCTGTTATTCACTCACTCCGGGAGGAGAACTCAAACATATGACAGAACTGGGACCGGGAATCCCCCAGAGAGCGCGTGGTGCACGGAGCTGAAAGACTGATAAGTGTATGTTCACACAGCCTATTTTCAGCCGTTTTTCGGGCCGTAAACATCGGCGGCTGAATGCCTCCAAACATCTGCAGATTGATTTAAAAACGGCCACGTAAAAAAACGCCTCATAAAAAGAAGAGCATGTCACTTCTTGAGCCGTTTTTCATTGACTAGAATTGAATAGAAAAAGAGCTCTGAAAAGTGCCGTAAAAAACGCCGCAAAAAACTCTAAGGCCCTGTTCACACAGAGTATTTTGACGAGTTTTTTGGCGTGGAAATAGCTCCGCAAGACTCATTCAAAACCGTCCGAAAATGCCTTCCATTGATATCAATGGGAGGCGGAGGCGGACATGCCCTATCTTAGCACGGTTACGCCTCTGACATCCCATTGACATCAATGGGAGGCAGAAAAATTGTATTTCGCTGAGTTTTTTTGCCCGTTATCACTCAATGGGCGCGAGCAAAAAATGCAGCGAAAAACAGCGAAAATAGCGGCAAAAGGCGTGCAGGAATGTCAAAATCTGCCTCAAAATCCCAAATTTAATTTTGAGGCAGAATTTTCCTCCTGCAAAAAACTCTGTGTGATTGTGGGGGCTGCCGATGCTTGTCGTGGCAATCGGAGGTCAGTCAATGACCTCCAGGTTGCCATGTACGGAAGCCTCTGTGTGACTGTCACGTCACAATGACAATTAGAACACATTACACTACATAGGTAGTGTAATGTACTCTAGCAACGATCAAAGCTGCAAGTCTAAATCTCCCCTAGTGGGACAAGTAAAAAAGTAATAAAAAGGTTTAAAAAAAAGTGTAAAAATAAAAGTTCTAAGTTATATAAACAAAAAATGCTTTTTTTCTTATAATAAGACTTTCATTATAGGAAAAAAATTAACACGTTAAAAAAAGTACACATATTTGGTATCACCGCGTTCGTAACGACCCCAACTATAAAACTATAATGTTATTTTTCCCGTACGATGGACACCCCAAAAAAAAATTAATAAAAAACTACACCAGAATCGCTATTTTTTGGTCACTACCCCTCCCAAAATAGAGAATAAAAAGTGATCAAAAAGTCACATGTTCCCAAAAGTAGTACCGATAAAAACTACAACCCGTCCCGCAAAAAACAAGCCCTTACATAGCTTTTTTGACTAAAAAATAAAAAAGTTACTGCTCTCAGAGTATGGTGACAGAAAATAAATTATTTTATAAAAAAGTGATTTTATTGCACAAACGCTGCAAAACATAAAAGAACCTATATACATATGGCATCGCCGTAATCGTATCGACCCCCAGAATAAAGTAAAACTGTCATTTATAGCACACGGTGAACGCTGCAAAAAATAAACTAAAAAACATTGTCAGAATTGCTTGTTTTTGGTTACCCGGCTTGGAAAAAAATTGAATAAAAAGTGATCAAAAAAAAAATCGCATGTACCCCAAAATGGTACCAATGAAAAGTACAGATTGTCCCGCAACAAATAAGCCCCCATACGGCTCCGGTGGTGAAAAAATTAAAAAGTTCTGGCTCTCAGAATATGGCGATGCAAAATGTGCAGTGTATTCCAAAATCGGATAAGATCGGGCGCCATTTATCAGTGCGACACCGGCCACATATCTATGAATTATTATTTATTTACCGCATTATTATACCCTCCTATTATGCCCTGATGTACTCCCCACAGCCTACATGTGCCCCCATATTATAAACTGAAACACCAGCAAAACCCCAAACAGAACTGGAAAGAGAAGAAAGGCCATCTAGCCCGCTATATACATACTCCTTGAGACTGCGTCTCCTGCAATTTTTAACCATTTTTCACAATAAATTTGGGAACGAATTTCCTTTTTAACAAAACACAGCGCTGGATCACTTTCTTCTCTTTCCTGATCTACTGACCGCCGGCCGTAGCGGGGATCCGTGCGAGGTGTTCGGAGACGGAATTACTGGTGAGCTGGAGGTTTCCTCCTTTTTTTCTTACTACACCCAAACAGAACTACTACCAAGCAAAATCTGCACTCCAAAAGCAAAATGGCGCTCCCTCCCTTCTGAGCCCCACAGCGTGCCCAAACAGCGGTTTGCGCCCACATATATGGCATCGCCATACCCGAGAGAACCCGCTTAACGTTTTATTTGTCTTCGGTGGCACAAACTGGACACGACATATGCACTAAAATGGCATACCAGTGGAAAATTGCAATAGTCACACCATCTGCTGTGCATTAACCCCTTTGCTCACTATGACTTAATAGCACGTCATGGTGCGGGGGTTGATGTATGGAGCCGGCTCACATGCTGAGCCCACTCCATACGCTGCGGGTGTCAGCTGTGTATTACAGCTGACACCCAGGACTAACGGACAGGAACAGCGATCGTGCGGTTACAGAAGCCTGTAAGAATAACAATATACTGCAATACATTAGTATTGCAGTATATTGTACCAGCGATCCAATGATCGCTGGTTCAAGTCCCCTAAAGGGACTAATAAAATGTGTAGAAGAATTAAAGTTATTAGTAGTGAGAAAGAAAAAAGTTTAAAGTAAAAAAAAACACTTTTTACCATTTTTCTTCTAAAGTAATGTCAAAAAATAAACAAAATTGGTATCGCTACGTCTGTAAAAGGCCAAACTATTACAATATACCATTATTTAACTCGCACGGGAGAACACCATAAAAAATTTAAATAATTTAAACCGCCAAAATTGCAGTATTTTTTGTCACTTTAGCTGTTCAAAAAAAAATGAAATACAACTTTTTGATCACTCTTTATGGTAAAAAATGGTACCAATAAAAACTACAGTACGTCCCGCAAAAAATAAGACCTCCCACCGCTCAATCAACCGAAAAATAAAAAAGTTGCGGCTCTCAGAATGTGGTGAAACAAAACAATTTTTATTTTAACAATTAAATTTTTCTTTGTAAAAGTAGTATAATATAAAAAAAAACAATATAAATTTGGTATCACCGTAATTGGATTGAACCGCAGAATAAAGTCAAGTTTTCATTTTTATCGCACGGCGAAAGCTGTAAAAACGAAAACCCCAAAAATTGGAATCAGATTTTTTTCCTATATCAGCCCGCAAATATTTTTTTTTCAGTTTCCCAGTACATTTTATGGCACTTTAAATGGTGGCAATAGAAACTACAGCTCCTCCCGCAAGAAATAAGCGCCCACACCACTCTATTGACAGAAAAAGAAAAAAATTTATGCCTCTAAGAACGTGGGGAGTGAAAAACGAAAATAAGATAGCAAAAAATGGATCAGACCTGAAAGGGTTAATTCATTTCTAATGAAAAAAATGTATGACCCCATGTGGGTATTGCCATACTCGGGAGAAATTGATTTACAAAATTTGGTTATTTTTTTCTCCTTTATCCCTTGTAAAAATTAGAAAATGCAACATTTTAGTGGAAAAAAAATGGTGATATTCATTTTCGCGGCCTAATTCTAATAAATTCTGCAAAAGACCTGTGGGGTCTAAATGCTCACTATACCCCTAGAAAAATTTCTTGAGGGGTGTAGTTTCCAAAATGGGGTAACTTTGGGGGTTTCCACTGTTTTTGTAATGGCAGGAAGGGGGTGAAGGGAAGGTGAGCCCTAATCTACCCACCGCCCTGTCCCTGCCTACTTGCAACGACCCGCCCTAGGCGACGGGGTACAACTGGGCGGCGGTCCCTACGCTGACTAAGTGCACGGGAGAACAAACAGGGAACACGCAAGGGAAGGGGCAGTAGCCCACGGAACGCCGAGGAAACGGAGTGGTGAATGAGATTTCAGGACCAGGATGAAGTGGAGTATACCCAAGTGAGCACGGAGGAGGAAGCAAGCAGGAGGCAAAGCAAAGCGGGTTAAGCAGAACAGCAGCAAGGCAGAAGCACGGCAGGAGCAGGCTGGAGCAAGCAGAAGTGGGGCCAGGAATCCAAAAGAATTACAAGCACTGAGGAGGAGAACACAGCAGGTAATAAAGGACAGGGGGCGGAGCTAACTCAGACTGACCAGGCCGCGATAGGCTCTCCCACTCCTGAGCCTGCCACCCTGGTTGGTGGGAGATGGTGTCAGTCGAACAGGTCTGGCCTCAGGTGTGGATTGATTAATCCCAGGAGTATACCTAGACGTAGTACCTGGCAGATCCCTAACAGTACTCCCCCTTTTATGAGGGGCCACCGGACCCTTACTAAGAGGACCCGGTTTAGTAGGGAAGAGAAGGTGGAACCTCCTGATCAATACCCCATCGTGAACATCACGGGCAGGTACCCAAGTCCTCTCCTCCGGCCCGTACCCTCTCCAATGGACCAGGTACTGGAGGGAGCCCTGGACCATCCTACTGTCCATAATCTTGGCCACCTCGAATTCCACCCCCTCAGGGGTGAGAACGGGAAAAGGAGGTTTCCTTGAGGGGGACCAGGACGGGGAGCAGCGTTTAAGGAGGGAGGCATGGAAGACGTCATGTATTTGAAAGGATGGGGGCAGCTCCAGACGGAAGGATACAGGGTTGAGGACTTCAATGATCTTATAAGGCCCAATAAATCGGGGAGCAAACTTCCTGGACGGGACCTTAAGGCGCAAGTTCCTGGACGACAACCAGAACAAATCCCCGACGACACACCGGGGGTTAGCAGAACGTCTACTATCCGCCTGAATCTTTTGTGCGCTCTGGGACACCTCTAGGTTCTTCTGCACCTGGGCCCAGACAGTGCACAGTTCCCGATGAACATCCTCTACCTCAGGATTATTGGAACAACCAGGGGAAATGGAGGAGAACCTTGGGTTAAACCCGAAATTACAGAAAAACGGGGAGACCCCTGACGAGTTACTGACCCGGTTATTGAGGGAGAATTCAGCAAGGGGAAGGAATGAGACCCAATCGAATTGACAGTCAGAGATGAAACACCTTAAATATTGTTCCAGGGACTGGTTAGTCCTCTCCGTTTGGCCATTAGTTTCGGGATGGAAGGCGGAGGAGAAGGACAGATCAATCTCCAACTTTTTACAAAAGGCTCTCCAAAATAAGGAAACAAATTGTACCCCTCTGTCAGAAACTATATTGACTGGGGCCCTATGGAGACGCAGGATGTGTTTCACAAACAAAGAAGCTAACGTCTTGGCGTTAGGTAGCTTCTTAAGGGGCACAAAGTGGCACATCTTGCTGAAGCGGTCTACTACCACCCACACCACCGACTTGCCCTGAGATGGAGGCAAATCGGTGATAAAATCCATGGAGATATGGGTCCAAGGTCTCTGGGGAATGGGCAAGGAACGTAGTAGGCCCGCAGGTCGGGACCTAGGGGTTTTGGACCTAGCGCAAACCTCACAAGCGGCGACGTAAGCCCTAACGTCTTTAGGCAACCCAGGCCACCAATAGTTTCTGGTAATGAGGTGTTTGGTGCCCAAGATGCCAGGATGACCAGATAGAGCGGAGTCATGGTTTTCCCTGAGTACCCTTAGCCGGTATTGCAGGGGAACAAACAGTTTGTCCCCAGGGACGTTCCCGGGAGCTGCACCCTGATCAGCCGCGATATCAGAAGCTAAATCAGAATCCGTGGCAGAAACGATTATACCAGGGGGTAAAATACAAGCAGGATCCTTCTCGGAAGGAGGATTGGCCATGAAACTACGTGACAGGGCATCAGCCTTAATATTCTTGGACCCAGCCCTATAGGTAACCAAGAAATTAAATCTGGTAAAGAATAGTGCCCACCGAGCTTGTCTAGGATTAAGCCTCCGGGCCGATTCTAGGAAAACCAGATTCTTGTGATCCGTAAGGACCGTTACCTGGTGTCTGGCCCCCTCCAGGAAGTGCCGCCACTCTTCAAAAGCCCATTTAATGGCTAGAAGTTCGCGGTTGCCAATATCATAGTTACTCTCCGTGGGCGAAAACTTCCTAGAGAAGTAAGCACAGGGGCGGAGATGGGTGAGGGAGCTGGTACCCTGGGACAAGACGGCCCCCACTCCCACCTCGGATGCGTCAACCTCCACAATAAATGGCTCC
Source organism: Rhinoderma darwinii (assembly GCF_050947455.1). NCBI lineage: Eukaryota > Metazoa > Chordata > Amphibia > Anura > Rhinodermatidae > Rhinoderma > Rhinoderma darwinii. Next base: position 113,754,745 of record NC_134691.1, read on the forward strand.
TCTTGGTTGGGCTGAATCAGCACGGGGGCCGAGATAAAGCACTTCTTGAGGGTCTCAAAGGCCTGGACGGCCTCAGGGGGCCAATGGAGGATATCAGCACCCTTGCGAGTAAGGTCCGTAAGAGGCTTAGCGACGACCGAGAAGTTGGCAATAAATCTCCTGTAATAGTTGGCGAACCCTAAAAAACACTGTAACGCCTTAAGGGAGGCAGGTTGGACCCATTCCGCCACAGCCTGAACCTTGGCAGGGTCCATGCGGAATTCATGAGGAGTGAGGATTTGCCCTAAAAATGGTATCTCCTGTACCCCAAAGACACATTTTTCAGTCTTAGCAAACAGATTATTCTCCCGAAGGACCTGGAGCACCTTCCTGACATGCTCCACGTGGGAGGACCAGTCCTTGGAAAACACCAGTATGTCATCAAGGTACACAACAAGAAAATTACCCAGGTAATCTCTCAGGATTTGATTAATAAAATTCTGGAAGACAGCAGGGGCATTACACAACCCAAAGGGCATGACCAGGTATTCGAAATGACCCTCGGGTGTGTTGAACGCAGTTTTCCACTCATCCCCCTCTTTGATGCGAATAAGGTTATATGCCCCCCGTAGATCGAACTTAGAAAACCATTGGGCTCCCTGAACCTGATTAAAAAGATCCGGAATCAAAGGAAGTGAGTACTGGTTCCTTACGGTGACCTTATTCAGGTTATGATAATCAATGCACGGCCTAAGACCACCATCCTTCTTCCCCACAAAGAAGAAGCCAGCACCTACAGGAGAAGTCGAGGGGCGAATGAAACCCTTGGCCAGGCATTCTTGGATATACACCCTCATAGCTTCACGTTCAGGACATGAAAGATTAAATATCCTACCCTTAGGAAGCTTGGCACCAGGCACCAAATCGATGGCGCAATCGTAATCTCTATAGGGGGGAAACACCTCGGAGGCCTCCTTAGAAAACACATCGGCGAAGTCCTGAACAAACTCAGGAAGCGTGTTTACCTCCTCCCGGGGAGAAATAGAGTTAACAGAAAGACATGACATAAGACATTCACTACCCCATTTGGTGAGATCCCCAGTATTCCAATCAAACGTGGGATTATGCAACTGCAACCAGGGAAGACCTAATACCAGATCAGACGATAATCCCTGCATCACCAGTACAGAGCACTGCTCCAAATGCATGGAGCCAACCAGGAGTTCAAAAACAGGAGTATGCTGAGTAAAATAACCATTAGCAAGGGGAGTTGAGTCGATACCTACTACAGGGATAGGATAAGGTAAATCAATAAAAGGCATTTTTAGAGACATAGCAAATTCCACAGACATGATATTAGCAGATGAGCCAGAATCCACGAAGGCACTGCCAGTGGCAGACCGGCCAGCAAACGAGACCTGAAAGGGAAGCAAAATTTTATTGCGTTTCACATTAACGGGAAATACCTGTGCGCCCAAGTGACCTCCCCGATGATCACTTAGGCGCGGAAGTTTTCCGGCTTTTTATTCTTGCGCCTGGGATAGGTGTTCAGAAGATGCTTGTCGTCACCAGAGTAGAAGCAGAGACCATTCATTCTGCGAAACTCCCTACGTTGTCGAGGGGACATGGAGGCCCCGAGTTGCATAGGTACCTCCGAGTCCTCCGTGGAGGGGTTGAGGAGACGGGACCTCGGGGGGGATCGCAGAAAAGTCAGAGGGGAGCACATTGAAGCGTTCAAGCTGACGTTCCCTGAGACGTCGGTCAAGTCGTACTGCTAGGGCCATAACCTGGTCAAGGGAGTCAGAAGAGGGGTAGCTAACCAGCAGATCCTTCAGGGCGTCAGATAATCCTAACCTAAACTGGCACCTTAGGGCCGGATCGTTCCACCGAGAAGCTACGCACCACTTCTTAAAATCAGAACAGTACTCCTCAACCGGTCTCCTACCCTGACGTAAGGTCACCAGCTGACTCTCGGCTAAAGCAGTCCTGTCAGTCTCGTCGTAAATGAGTCCGAGGGCAGAGAAAAAGCGATCAACAGAGGAAAGTTCAGGGGCGTCAGGAGCCAAGGAGAAGGCCCACTCTTGGGGCCCTTCCTGGAGTCGGGATATGATGATACCCACCCGCTGGTTCTCGGAACCTGAGGAGTGGGGTTTAAGGCGGAAATACAGTCTGCAACTCTCCCGGAAGGAGAGAAACGTCTTACGGTCCCCTGAGAACCGGTCAGGTAACTTGAGGTCGGGTTCTAGAGGTGAGGTGAGGGGAACTACTACGGCAGCGTCACCCTGGTTGACCCTCTGGGCCAGGGCCTGGACCTGTAGGGAGAGGCCCTGCATCTGCTGGGTCAGGGTCTCAAGGGGGTCCATGATAGCGTCAGCGTAGGGGAAATGGTAGACTAGGTAAGAGGCTTGTAATTATGTAATGGCAGGAAGGGGGTGAAGGGAAGGTGAGCCCTAATCTACCCACCGCCCTGTCCCTGCCTACTTGCAACGACCCGCCCTAGGCGACGGGGTACAACTGGGCGGCGGTCCCTACGCTGACTAAGTGCACGGGAGAACAAACAGGGAACACGCAAGGGAAGGGGCAGTAGCCCACGGAACGCCGAGGAAACGGAGTGGTGAATGAGATGTCAGGACCAGGATGAAGTGGAGTATACCCAAGTGAGCACGGAGGAGGAAGCAAGCAGGAGGCAAAGCAAAGCGGGTTAAGCAGAACAGCAGCAAGGCAGAAGCACGGCAGGAGCAGGCTGGAGCAAGCAGCAGTGGGGCCAGGAATCCAAAAGAATTACAAGCACTGAGGAGGAGAACACAGCAGGTAATAAAGGACAGGGGGAGGAGCTAACTCAGACTGACCAGGCCGCGATAGGCTCTCCCACTCCTGAGCCTGCCACCCTGGTTGGTGGGAGATGGTGTCAGTCGAACAGGTCTGGCCTCAGGTGTGGATTGATTAATCCCAGGAGTATACCTAGACGTAGTACCTGGCAGATCCCTAACAGTTTTGGTCCCTCCAGGGCGTTGCAATCGCGACATGGCACTGAAAACCATTCCAGCAAAATCTGAACTCCAAAATCCAAATGGCGCTCCTTCCATTCTGTGCCCTGCTGTGTGTCCAATCAGCAGTTTATTACCACATATGGGGTATTGCCGTAATCGGGAGACATTGTTTTACAAATGTTGGGGTGCATTTTCTTCGTTATTCCTTGTAAATATTAAAAATTTCTATGTTTTTTCAGAAAAACAGTAGATTTTCATTTTTTACAGACTAATTCCTATATATTTAGCGAAAAACCTGTGTGGTCAAAATGCGAAATATACCCCTAGATAAATTTCTTGAGTGGTTTAGTTTCCAAAATGTGGTCACTTTTGGGGTGTTTCCACTGTTTTGGCACCACAAGACCTCTTCAAACCTGACAAGGTGTCTAAAATATAATATAATAAAATATATTCTAAAAGAAAGGAGGCCCAAAATCCACAGGGTGCCCCTTTGTTTCTGAGGCCGGTGTTTCAGTCCATTAGCGCACTAGGGCCACATGTGGGATATTTCTAAAAACTGCAGAATCTGGGCAATAAAATATTGAGTTGCATTTCTCGGGTAAAACCTTCGGTGTTACGATTTTTTTTTTGATTAGAAATGAATTTCGGCAAAAAAAATTAAATTTGTACATTACTTTAATTCCTGTGAAACACCTAAGGGGTTAAAACACTTTGTGAATGCGGACTCGAATACCTTGAGGGGTGCAGTTTTCAAAATGGCATGACTTCTGGGGATTTTCTAATATATAAGGTCCTCAAAGCCACTTATGAGAAATTGCTGCTAAAGTTCTAAGCCTTATAACGTCCTAGAAAAATAAAAGAACGTTCAAAAAATGATGCAAACATAAAGCAGACATATGGGAAATATTAACTAGTAACTATTTTGCGTGGTATTACGATCTGTTTTACAAGCAGATACGTTTAAATTTAGAAAAATGCAAATTTTTGCTAATTTTTGTGTTTTTCAGAAATAAATACCAAAATTATCGACCAAATTTTTTCACTAACATAAAGTACAACATGTCACGAGAAAACATTCTCAGAATCGCTTGGATAGGTAAAAGCATTCCGATGTTATTACAACATAAAGTAACACATGTCCGATTTGAAAAAATAGGCTATGTCCTGAAGGCCAAAACAGGCTGGGTCCTGAAGGGGTTAATCACCCCTTCAAAAGATCCCCACTTTAGTCTGAAAGCAGGTCCGAAAATGTTGACATTATATGTGCCCAAGACTCATCTTTTAGAAACAGATGCCCACAGAATCAAAAATATGCATTTCCCACATGTATATCATGCCCATACCACCCAGAAAAAGGCAGGAGCATTGATTGCTTTTAAATGTACTTTAATATTTGCAGAATTAAAGAGGCTCTGTGTCACGGACACAGGGTATGTGGACCCACTAGGCCGCTCCGCTGTAGCAGGGAGGCAGCTGACCAGGTCACAGTCTATGTGAAAGCAAGATGGCAGACAGTAATGCTTAGGTACCTGAAATAGTCCGGGCGGTGGCTGTGGCTTCAGCACGGATGGAGGCAGGTGCGGAAAGTGGCGCCAGACGTGGCGGGCAGTATCCGATGAGCAGATGGCACTTGACGTGGCAGAAGACACTTGACGTGGCAGTTGGCACTTGACGTGGCAGATGGCACTTGACGTGGCAGATGACACCTGACGTGGCAGGTGGCACTTGACGTGGCAGATGGCACTTGACGTGGCTGATGGCACTTGACGTGGCAGATGACACTTGATGTGGCAGATGGCACTTGACGTGGTAGATGGCACTAGACGTGGCAGATGGCACTTGAACACGGGTAGGCACAGGAACAATGCGGAATACAGGAACGGTAACAGGGCACGGGTAACAGCTGGAACGGGAGACACTAAGGGACCATTTGCGAGACAGACTGGGAAAGACTAACAACGCTCAGGCAAGGATCAGAAGGGCTGGGGCATTCTTATAGGGCAGGAAATCATGTGGGTTAATAAACATTGTTTTCATGTGCGCGCGCTGGCCCTTTAAGAGCGGGCGCGAGCGTGCGCGCGCACCCTACGGGACCCAGCCGGACGGAGCGGAAGTGAGCGCTGGCATCTCCTAGGAGGGAGACGGAGGCCAGCGCTCACAGATCCATGGCTGCGGGCGTCGGGAGGTGAGTGAACCCGACGGCCCGCGGCCATGGGCGCTACAGTATCCCCCATCTTACGCCCCCTCTTCTTGGGACCAGAGTGAGAGAGGAACTTTTTAATAAGAGTAGGGGCGCTGAGGTTCTCTTCTGGCTCCCAGGACCTCTCCTCAGGACCAAACCCTCTCCAGTCCACCAGATAGAAAGTCCTTCCTCCAACCCTCTTGTGGTCCAGGATCTCCTTTACCTCGAATACATCAGAAGGACCGCTGGAAGCAACTGTGGAACTAGAGGTTTTGCTGTAGCGGTTCAGGACCACTGGCTTCAGGAGGGACACATGGAAGGAGTTAGGGATTCTGAGGGTAGGGGGCAGCCGCAGCTTATAGGAAGCAGGGTTGATTTGTTGCAGGATCTCGAAGGGACCAAGGAACCTGGGAGCAAACTTGTATGAAGGCACCCTCAAGCGAATGTTTCGAGAGGACAGCCAGACTTTAGTCCCAGGAAGATACTGAGGCGGCTCTCTTCTTTTGGTATCTGCTTTACGCTTCATGCGATCTACCGCCTGCAAAATAGAGGACCGAGGCTGTTGCAGGATTTGCAGGAAGTCCCCATATGCAGAGTCAGCAGCAGGTACCTGAGATGAAGTCGACACTGGAAGAGGAACTCTGGGATGTTGACTGTACACGATGTGAAACGGAGTGGAGGTGGTGGACTCATTTGTGTGGTTATTATAAGAAAACTCCGCCCATGGTAGAAGCTGTACCCAGTTATCGTGTTGAGAAGAGATGAAGTGGCGGAGATAATTTTCCATGATCTGGTTGATCCTCTCAACTTGCCCATTGGACTGGGGGTGATAGGCAGAGGAAAAGTCCAATACTCACATCCAGGAGTTTACAGAGGGCTCTCCAGAACTTGGAGGTAAACTGAACCCCCCGGTCGGACACAATGTGAAGAGGCAAGCCATGCAAGCGGAAGATGTGCTGAATGAAGAAGTTTGCCAGTCGAGGAGCAGAGGGTAGGCCGGTTAGCGGGATAAAATGTGCCATCTTAGAGAACCGGTCCACCACCACCCAGATGGTGTTACATCCTGCTGAGAGAGGAAGGTCCGTGACGAAGTCCATAGCGATGTGCTGCCAGGGGGCACTGGGTACAGGCAGGGGTTGAAGCAGGCCGGCAGGCTTGCTGTGAGCCACCTTGTTAGAGGCACACACCGTGCAAGCAGAGACAAAGTCCAGAACATCCTTAGGTAGCGTGGGCCACCAGAAGTGACGAGCGATCAGGTCTTGGGTCTTACGGACACCGGCGTGCCCAGCTAGTTTAGAACTGTGTCCCCAGCGGAGAATAATTTTCCTGTCTGCCAACCGAACAAAAGTTCTCCCTGGAGGGATATTTCTAAGCTGCAGAGGATTGGCGGTGACAACGCAGGATGGGTCTATGATCGTCTGAAGGGACTCCACCGTGTCTTCCGTTTCGAATGATCTGGACAGGGCATCGGCCCTCACGTTCTTGTCAGCGGGACGGTAGTGGAGCAGAAATTGGAAACGGGTGAAAAACAGTGACCACCTGGCTTGACGAGGATTCAGTCTTTGAGCGGACTGAAGGTACGTGAGATTCTTGTGGTCGGTGAAGATCAGAATGGGGTGAGCAGCGCCCTCTAGAAGATGTCTCCATTCCTCCAGAGCCAATTTGATAGCCAGTAGCTCCCGATCTCCAATGGAATAATTGCGCTCAGCAGAGGAAAACAGTCTTGAGTAATAGCCACATACTACTGCCTTTCCTTTGGGGCTCCTCTGGAACAGAAGTGCGCCTGCACCAACAGAGGAAGCGTCCACTTCCAGTGAGAACTGCCGAGATATGTCAGGGTGATGGAGGATCGAAGCTGAAGTGAAGGCTTTCTTGAGGCTAATGAATGCGGACTCTGCCTCCGGAGTCCACACCTTGGCGTTCACACCCTTCTTGGTAAGGGTAGAGATGGGGGCCGTCAGAGAAGAAAAGTTCGGAATAAACTGCCGGTAGAAATTGGCGAAACCCAGGAACCGCTGTATGGCCCTTAGGCCTTGAGGACGTGGCCATTCCAGGACAGACTTTAACTTCTCAGGGTCCATCTTAAGGCCTTGATCCGAGATGACATAGCCCAGGAAGGGCAGAGACCTCTTTTCAAAGGTGCTTTTCTCTAACTTGGCATACAAGCGATTCTCTCTAAGTCACAGAAGAATTTGACGAACGTGCCTCCGATGGGTCATCAGATCTGGGGAGAAGATTAGAATATCATCGAGATAAACTACAACACATGTATAGAGGAGATCTCGGAAGATGTCATTAACGAACTCCTGAAATACTGCGGGAGCGTTACACAGTCCGAAGGGCATCACTCGGTATTCATAGTGCCCATCGCGGGTGTTAAATGCCGTCTTCCATTCGTCACCCCGGCGAATCCGGATTAGATTATAGGCCCCTCGCAGATCTAGCTTGGAAAAAATGTTGGCTCCTCGTATGCGATCAAATAGCTCGGAAATGAGTGGCAACGGGTACTTGTTCTTGACCGTGATCTGATTGAGACCACGGTAATCAATGCAGGGTCGGAGAGATCCATCTTTCTTTTTAACGAAGAAGAAGCCTGCCCCGGCCAGGGAGGAAGATTTCCGAATAAAACCCCTCTCCAAGTTCTCTTTGATATAGGCTGACATCGATAAAGTCTCTGGCAAGGAGAGAGGATATACTCGTCCACGGGGAAGAGAAGCATTGGGAACCAGTTCAATGGGACAGTCATAATTCCGATGTGGAGGCAACGTCTCAGCCTCTCGTTTGCAGAAGACATCCGCAAAACTGGCATACTGAGAAGGTAGATCGGAGAGTGACTGAGGCAGAGGGGGCACAACAGGACGGACTTGTGACAGGCAATGGCTATGGCATCTGGAGCCCCATTGAAGAACCTCTCCAGAACTCCAGTCGAGTGTCGGGGCGTGTAGACGGAGCCATGGCAGACCCAGCAGGATAGGATTGATAGCCTTGGGTAGTACCAGGAAGGAGATCTGTTCTGAGTGAAGAGCTCCGACCCGTAATGTCACCGGCTCAGTGATGAGCATGATTGGATCAGGCAGCGGTAGACCATTCACAGAGGCAACTGCCAGGGGTCTCTCCAGACGGACTGTGGGTAGTTGAAACCGATCCACTAGATCTTGGTGGATAAAATTAGCAGCCACTCCAGAGTCAAGATAGGCGGAGGAAGGATGTGAAGTCTGTCCGGTGACGATGGCCACAGGTATCGATAATTTGGAAGAGGTTTTAACGTTTGGAGAGACGTTCCACCTAGAGTTGCCTCTCCAATCAACCCTAGGTACTGGAGTTTCCCGGTTTCTGTGGGCATGACGCACAAAATGACCCTTGAGACCGCAATACATGCAAAGTTCAGAGGAGCGTCTGTGCTGGTTCTCCTGTTCTGATAACCGGACTCTGTCTACCTGCATGGGTTCCTCAGGTAGCGCACTAGGAGTGGGCAATAGTGGTCTCTGGGCAGGGGGTGCTGGTCTGTGGGCCCGGCTCTCCTGACGAACCTCTTGAGAGCGCTCCCGGATTCTCATATCAACCCGGGTGGCTAACAGGATGACTGCATCCAAGGTAGAAGGAAGGTCGCGGGCTGCCAGTTCGTCCTTGATGTGAGAGGACAGTCCCTGCCAGAAGGTCGCCACCAGTGCCTCATTGTTCCATGCCAGCTCGGCTGCTAGGGTACGGAAGGAGATCGCATACTCCCCTACTGTGGAGCCTTCTTGCTTGAGGGTCAACAGAGTGGCTGCGGATGAGGATGTTCGACCCGGCTCCTCGAACACGGCACCAAAGGACTGCAGGAACAAGGCTAGGTCCGAGGATACAGGTCCCTGTTGCTCCAAGATTGGGTTCGCCCATGCGAGGGCCTTGCCAGCGAGGAGGGAGATAATGAACGCTACTTTAGCCTCCTCAGAGGGGAAGAGATGAGGCCGTAGCCTAAAATGCACCGTGCATTGATTAAGAAATACTCTGCATGCTCTGGGGTCACCGTCGTAGCGAGGAGGAAGAGGCAGAGGAACCGAGGATCCGGAACAAACAGGGGGAGCAACAGGCAGGGGCACGGCAACAGCCTCTGGAGGAAGAACCGGGGGTGGAACAGCGAGTAGATCCAGGCGGACCAGAATAGAATTTACCGCCTCAAGGAGTTGATCCTGACGAGTGCGTAGGTCCTGCATCTCTGTCTGAATCTTCTGTACTGGGGTCTTGGGCTGGCCAGCGGGTTCCATGGCCTGAGCGTACTGTCACGGACACAGAGTATGTGGACCCACTAGGCTGCTCCGCCGTAGCGGGGAGGCAGCTGACCAGGTCACAGTCTATGTGACAGCAAGATGGCAGACAGTAATGCTTAGGTACCTGAAATAGTCCGGGCGGTGGCTGTGGCTTCAGCACGGATGGAGGCAGGTGCGGAAAGTGGCGCCAGACGTGGCGGGCAGTATCCGATGAGCAGATGGCACTTGACGTGGCAGAAGACACTTGACGTGGCAGTTGGCACTTGACGTGGCAGATGGCACTTGACGTGGCAGATGGCACTTGACGTGGCAGATGACACTTGACGTGGCAGATGGCACTTGACTTGGCAGATGACACTTGACGTGGCAGATGGCACTTGACGTGGCAGATGACACTTGACGTGGCAGATGGCACTTGACGTGGCAGATGGCACTAGACGTGGCAGATGGCACTTGAACACGGGTAGGCACAGGAACAATGCGGAATACAGGAACGCTAACAGGGCACGGGTAACAGCTGGAACGGGAGACACTAAGGGACCATTTGCGAGACAGACTGGGAAAGACTAACAACGCTCAGGCAAGGATCAGAAGGGCTGGGGCATTCTTATAGGGCAGGAAATCATGTGGGTTAATGAACATTGTTTTCATGTGCGCGCGCTGGCCCTTTAAGAGCGAGCGCGAGCGTGCACCCTACGGGACCCAGCCGGACGGAGCGGAAGTGAGCGCTGGCATCTCCTAGGAGGGAGACGGAGGCCAGCGCTCACAGATCCATGGCTGCGGGCGTCGGGAGGTGAGTGAACCCGACGGCCCGCGGCCATGGGCGCTACACTCTGTCACCAGATTTTGCAACCCCTATCTCCTATTGCAGCAGATCGGCGCTGCAATGGAGATAAGAGTAACGTTTTTGTTTTTTAAAAAACGAGCATTTTTGGCCAAGTTATGACCATTTTTATATTTATGTAAATGAGGCTTTCTAAAGTACAACTGGGCGTGTTTAAAGTAAAAGTACAACTGGGCGTGTATTATGTGCGTACATTGGGGCGTTTTTACTTCTTTTACTAGCTGGGCGTTGTGTATAGAAGTATCATCCACTTCTCTACACAACGCCCAGCTTCTGGCAGTGCAGAAACAGTGCAAAAACGTTACTGTAATCTACATTGCAGCGCCTATCTGCTGCAATAGCAGATAGGGGTTGCAAAATCTGGTGACAGAGCCTCTTTAAGGACACAGCCTAATTTTGGCATTAAGGCTCAGTGCCCATTTTTCAAACCTGACATATTTCACTTTATGTGGTAATAACTTCGGAATGCTTTTACCTATCCAAGCAATTCTAAGACTGTTTTGGACTTTATGTTAGTGGTAAAATTTGGTCGATACATTGAGTGTTTATTTGTGAAAAATAGCAAAATTTAGAGAAAAGTTTGAAAAAATTAGCATCTTTTTTTAATTTAAATGTATCTGCTTGTAATGGTTATACCACACAAAATAGTTACTAATTAACATTTCCCATATGTCTACTTTATGTTGGCATAATTTTTTGAACATTCTTTTATTTTTCTTGGATGTTACAAGGCTTAGAACATGAGCAGCAATTTCTCATATTTCCAAGAAAATTTCAAAAGCCTTTTTTTAGGTACTACTTCAGTTCTGAAGTGGCTTTAAGGTGCCTATGTATTAGAAACCACCATAAACCCCCCCCCCCCCAATTTTAAAACTAGACCCCTCAAAGTATTCAAAACAGCATTTAGAAAGTTTCTTAACCCTTTAGGCGTTTCACAGGAATTAAAGCAATGTGAAGAAATTCAAATTTAATCAATTTTTTCTGTAACACAGAAGGTTTGACCAGAGAAACACTACCAAATATGTATTGCCCAGAATCTGCAGTTTTTAGAAATACCCCACATGTGGCCCTAGTGTGCAAGTAGACTAAAACACAGGCCTCAGAAGCAAAGAAGCACCTGGTACATTTTGGGGCCTCTTTTTTATAAGAATATATTTTAGGCACAATGCAGGGTTTCAAGAGGTCTTGTGTAGCCAAAAGTGACCCCATTTTGGAAACTGTACCACTCCAGGAATTCATTTATGGGTGTCGTGACCATTTAGACCCCACAGTTGTTCCACTGAACTTATTTGAATTGGGCTGTGATATAACATATTCCAGTTATATGCGGTTTTTGCTAAAAATGTCTTATTTTTACAAGCATAAAATACCACATTTTTTACATTTTACAGTTGAAACCCCCTATAAGTGACCCCAGTCCTGCTGGACCTTTTCTGGTGCTAAGTCATGTATGCAGAAGTCCCTGAGGTACCAGTACAGTTGAAACCCCCGAGAAGTGACCCCATTTTAAAAACTACACCCCTTAAGACATTCATCTAGAGGTGTAGTGAGCATTTTGACCCCACAGGTACTGTATAAAAGATAATGCGCAGCAGATGGTGCAGAGTGAGATTTGCAATTTTCTATATATATATGCCATTTCAGTCTCCGATATAGTGTGCCCAGCATGCGCCACCGGAGATATACACCACATAAACTGTAATGTGGATTCTCCCGGGTACGGAAATACCCTACATGTTTCTGCTATCTGCTGCCTGGGCACACGGCAGTGCTCAGAAGGGAAAGACGAGGGGGATAAAAAGGGTCAGGGTCAATTAAAAATCAAGGGATGTATGATAAATTCAAAAACAATCTTTCATACAGAGCCCTGGTTTTTCGGGACACGTGTCACATTGATATATTGTGTCCTTCCTTATCCCCCTCTTTGAGCAGACTCTGCACCTCTTTTGACTTTTTCCCTTCTTGCCCGTTAGGGGAACTTCTCGTGGAAAATGTTGCCCTGGTACTATGCCTGTGGCCTCGCTTCCAGAAGTACTGGGTGCCCACCCTTCCTGGTCCCTAAAGATTAGGTTCTTGATAATCACCTCTTGAAGTTCCAGGAAAGTTCCCCTCTGGCTTGTACGTCGATGTAGCACGTACGCATTGCACAATGCCATCTGTATGATGTGCACGGCCAGCTTCTTATACCACGCCCTCGATTTCCGAATGGCGCTGTATGGCTTCAGGACTTGATCTGACAAGTCCACCCCTCCCATGTACCTATTGTAGTCCAGGATGCAGTCTGGTTTGGGGGTCTCAGTACTGGTACCTCGTACAGGTACATGGGTACTGGTGTGGCCATGTATTGTTGTCAATACAAGGACATCTCTCTTGTCCTTGTACTTTGCGTTAATTCCCAGTAAGTGGGGGCATTCGGGGGGCTGAATACTGGTGTCCTTCCCTTCATATATTCTAAATTTGTACGTATACCCTAATGCACTCTCGCACAGCTTTTAAATTTTCACGCCATAACTTGCCCTCTTACTTGGCAGGTACTGGCAGAATTGAAGCCTCCCTTTAAAATGTACCAGGGACTCATCAACAGAAATACACTTCTCGGGGGTGTATGCTTGGGCAAACCGGGCACTGAAATGCGGGTATCAGTTTATACAAACGGTCAAAACTGGGGTCATCTCGGGATGGGCACTGCTCATTATCAGTATAATGTAAGAAGCTAAGTATTGCCTCATAACGCATCCTGGACATAGCCATGCTAGTACATCGGGTGTGGTATAACATGTCTGTACTCCAGTAGGTCCTAAGGGATGGCTTTTTCAGAAGCCGCATGTTCTAGAGCAGTCCCTAGAACTTGCCCAACTCAGCTACGTCTACAGGAGTCCAGCTGTGGGATTGGGCATAAAATGATGTGGGGTTCTTTGTTGTATACTGTTGGGCATATAAATTTGTCTGGGACACCATAATCTCTATAAATTCATCCATTAAAAAGAACTTGAAAAAGTTAATCTCACTGAACCCTGCCGTATTAAATTTTACCCCTGGGCTGCCCGTGTACTCAGGGATTTGAGGCTCGTAATTGTCCGGTGTGGTGGTCCAAATGGGGTCACTTCTCTCAGGAGTTTCAACTGTGGTGGAGGTCCTGGGGTGTCTCCTAGGGGGTCCCTCCTCTTCATCACTTGATGAGGAGGTTGATAAATAAAAGAGAGTCTCACCATCTGACCAGTCTGTGTCAGAGGCAAGAAACACATAGGCCTCTTCAAGAGAAAATGACCTTTGGGACATATTTTATTATTTATGTGTCACACGTGTAAATTGTGTGCTTAGACACGTGTATTGTGTGTATATAGCAAAATGTGTTCTCTTGCACAGGGAGAGTATGTGTGCTTGACAAGAACAAAATAAAAGTATACTTTTATTAGTACTACTAGAAGCAATAGACTGCTACCTAAAACTTTTTTTTTTGTTTTTATAGAACGATTCCCTGACACTAACAAACGCTAATACTAGCGGAGATGCTGCAGATAACTAAGTATCTAAGCTTTTATATATATATATTTATTTATTTATATATTTTTTTTTGAGTTTTTTAGTTTTTATAGAACGAGTGGACTTCTCTGACACTAAACCAAACCAGGGCGAGGGTTCCTAACACTAAACCTAACTAGATTTTATGTGAACTTTCCTGACACTAAATCGAACTATGGACATGTGAGTTCTCGGCGGCATCTCCCTCCTGAGAGACGCCGACACTCACTTCCTGGCTCAGAGACTGTCTCCCGCAGGGCGCCCGTGCGTGCACGGCCTTAAAGGGCCAGTGCGCGCACAATTGCAGGAAATCTGCAATCAGTCCAGAATGCTGCTGGACTATAAAAAGGGCTCTGCCCTCTTGATCATCGCCTGAGCATTGTTGTGTACTTAAAAGTATGTCTTGCAAATGGTATCCTAGTGTTTTCCAGTTCCCAGTGTTACCCGTTCCTGCTGCCTGTACCCTGTATCCCGTGCTACCGTGCCTCTGTGCCGTCTAGAGTTGAAGTCGAGTTGTGTCTTCCGCTGCATCTACTGTGTCACACCCCGCTGGGTGTCTGTCTACTGCCGGAGCCTCAACTTCAGCCAGAATCACCGCTACTGTCTACATTGCCTCAGGAACCCTTCCTGGACTATAGACTTTGTATTGTACCTGTTTAGCCAGCTGCTATCCCGCTACGCGGTATGCCCACTGGGTCCACACCCCGCACCGTGACAGTACGCTAAGGCCATGGACCCTGTATTCAGAATCCTGACAGTTCTGTAGCGTTTGTGTGAGATTTACACAAGGCAAGCATAATCTCGCGAGATTACGATGTTTCCTGTCATTTAAAACGAGATTACGCTTGCCTTGGGTAAATCTCACACAAACGCTTCAGAAGTGTCAGGATTCTGAATAGACATCACGTACTGGCTGGAGGTAATGTATATTCACTGTCAGGACACTTGAGTAACGTTAGTGTGTGTGTATGTGGCTGCACATAGTGATGTAATAAGATCACTATATGCTGTGTAAATGAATGGAGAGAAGTGTATGACGCTGATTGGTCACTGATTGGTCACTGATTGGTCAGCTGATTGGTCAGCGTCATACACTTCTCTTCACAACGCCCTCTTGGTCAAAAAGTAAAACACGCCCAGTTGTCGATTAAGAAACTCATTAGCATAAAGCTAAAATAGGTCATAACTCTGTCAAAAATGATCGTTTTTCTAAATAAAAAACACTGCTATAATCTACATTACAGCGCCGATCACATTATGTAGAAGATAGGCCACTTATAATGTGATGACAGAGCCTCTTTAACTGTCATGGTTAGCATAATGTATCTTTAGTTCTATCGAATAACATTTATATTATAACACAATATAAAGTATTTGACAGTTACTAATGTGTTTTTTTGTATATTTTTAGAGGTTTGGTTGTTGGTCTTCGTCGGATTCGAGGACTACTTCGATGACTGTGTCAATATTTTCAATAAATTGGCTAACATGGGTTGTGTTGGGGGTTTTATTTAATATGAAATGGGAGGCCTAAGGAGGTACAGTAAAGACCCCATGCACTAGAGCCCCATTACAGCTGTGTACAAAATGGAGCCATAAGACCATGAGGTTGAGGCCTGACTCTCTTGATACAAAAGTCCAGAGGCTTAATGTTTTACTTTCTACTTACCACTATGTTATATGGAATTTGCCTAGAAATAAATGAGAATTAGAAACTGTTCAACTAGATATGACTGGTCCTCTATACAAGAGGCCTATGATCCCATTAGTCCGCACTACAAAATATTGGGTAACTCCTGAGGATGAACTGTAAGTCTATGTCACTGTACATATATATATATATATATATATATATATATATATATATATACTCTCTAATCTGCATGTTAGAAGCTCATATATAACATGTCAATGGAAATGCTCCATTACAATGTCTGTAGATAAGTGAGTCTACATCTTTGTATACATAGTCATTGAATCTGGTTTGCTGATACTGGATGGATCAGTAGAGTAATAAATACCCTTGTTTCTATTGTATCACCCCCTTTCCATGTAGACTGTGCGCTTGTGAGCAGGGCCCTCTCTCCTTATATTTATATTGTAACATTTTAGAATTGTATGTCACTGTACCCTGTAATTTATTGTACAGCGCTGTGGAAAATGTTGGTGCTTTATAGGTAATATTATTATAATTCATAATGTAATTGTAAAGAAAGCGCCGCTACTTAGATAGGCGCAGTAATAATATACATTATACAATCAATGCCATCCCCTCACTTTACTACACAATGCTGCCTGAGGTCAGGGGGGCTCTAGACTTCATACAGGTTGTGTCCATGGGGCTTCCTATAGAGCTGGGATATGGGTGTCCTACTAAGGATATATTATTGGTGTGATCGCACCCACCAGCTGATCGGGGATGTTTGTAAGTTATTCATGTAAACCACATGTCATTGCAATATCTATGTTGTTTTTATTTGACTGACATTTATTAAAGCATTATGGGAAGAACATATATATTTCAAAAGATTTGAATATGGAAACCAAGTGGATAAAGTGAAGAGATCATACAGCTGGCATGTGGTTGGCATGTAACTGGCATATGATTGGTCACTCCCTGGCACCTGCCCGGAATGTTGTGATTTGAATTTTCTGCTCGGCCTACAGATCAGTTGATCAGTTAGTTGGAAACAACTGCAGCGTCTTGTTATATACAAGAAGCGATTCATAGATATTTGAGGACACATTTTTGGTTTTTGGGGAGTTTTTTTTGCTGTTTTTTATTCCAGGATTACACCATACTTTCCTGATCATCTACTGGTAAGTGCAGATCTTTACACACCACACACACTACACACAGGACAGTATATACACAGTACACAAGGTATAAGACGACGGGCGTGACCTGGTCAGTGGATTGATATTTTCAGGGGCCATGTCATTTACTGATCAGTTTTGTAATTCTTAACCCCTTGTGGACACAACCCATTTTTTCAAATCTGACACGTGTCACTTTATATGGTAATAAATTTGCAATGGTTTTAATTATCGAAGTTATTCTGACTGTGATTGTTTTCTCGTGACACATTGTACTTGTATGTTAGTGGAAAAATGTGGTCGATAAATTCAGTATTTATTTGTAAAAAAATGCACCAACATCTTGAGGAAATTAGTAAAAATTAGCATATTTCTACATTTAAATGTATCTGCTTTTAAGACAGATAGTAATAGCACACAAAATAGTTACTAGTTAACATTTTTTTAGAAAATTAATTTTAATATAGAAAATTGTTTAACACAGAAGGTTTTACCAAAGACACGCAACTCAAAATGTATTGCCCAGGTTCTGCAGTTTTTAGAAATATCCCACATGTGACCCTAGTGCGCCACATGACTGAAATACTGGCCTCAGAAGCAAAGGAGCACCTAGTGGATTTTGGGGCCTCCTTTTTATTAGAATATAGTTTAGGCACTATGCCAGGTTTGAAGAGGTCTTGTAGTGCCAAAACATAGGAAACAACCCCAAAAAGAGACCATTTTGGAAACTACACCCCCAAGGAATGTATCTAGGGGTATAGTGAGCAATTTGACCCCGCAGGTTTTTTGATAAATGTATTTGTAATTAGGTTGTGTAAATCAAAATAGAATTTTTTTCTCATAAAATATAGATTTAGCTACAATTTTTACATTTAACTAAGGAATAAAGGAGAAAAAGCACCCCAACATCTGTGAAGAAATTTCTCCTGAAATTGCCTGGACATATGACAGGGCTCAGAATTGAAAGAGCACCATGCCCATTTGAGTCTTATTTTGATGAATGTAACTGCATTGGCCCACAAGTGCAGGGCTTCAAGGTCAAATACTGAAACAAACCCCCAGAAGTGACGCCATTTTAGAAACTACACCCCTCAAGGCATTTTTTGAGGGGTGTAGTGAGCATTTTCACACCAGAGGTGTTTTTTTTTATTAGAAATTAATGCACAGCGGAGGGTGCAAAGCGAAAATATTTTTTTCCACAGATATGTAATTTCAGTGCCCAATATGGGTGCACAGCTTATGCCGCTATGAAAAGACAGCTCTCTAATTATTATGCCGTGTTTCCTAGCTTTAGATACACTCTACATGTTTGTTGCCCTAATATTTTGCCTGGACATATGACCGGGTTCAGGAGTGAAAAAGCACCATGCGCATTCGAGGCCATTTTAGCGCTTTATGAAGCATTGGCCAACAATTGCTGGACTCTCAGGTCAAATAGTAAAACAAACCCCCAAGAAGTGGAAACGACACCCCTCAAGGCATTTATCAAGAAGGAACCAATGCTCAGGGGAGGGTGCAAAGTGTACATTTTCTACTGATATGCCATTTTAGTGCACAATATGTTTTACCCATTGTGTGTCACTGAAGACAAGTACCTCATAAACCGTTAAGCGGACTCTCCCGGGTATGGCGATGCCATTTATGAGGATGTAAATTGATGTTTGGGCACACTGTAGGGTTCACAAGGGAGAGAGCGCCATTTGGCTTTTGGAGCCCAGATTTTTCTTGATAATAGTTCTGTTTGGGGCTTTACTGGTATTTCAGTTTACAATGTGGGGGCATATGTAAGCTGTGCGGAGTAAATCAGGGCATAATAAAAGGGTATAATAATGCGGTAAATGAATAATAACATGCAGATGTGTGGCAAGTGTCACACTGATAAATGGTGCCCGATTTTAACCCCCTTTTGGAACACACGCTGCACATTTTGTATCTACATTTTCTGAGAGCCAGAACTTTTTTATTTTTTCATCAACTGAGCTGTGTGAGGGCTTATTTTTTTGCGGGACAATCTGTTTTCATTGGTACCATTTTGGGGTACATGCAACTTTTTGATCATTTATTTATTTTTTTGTGAAGCAGGGTGACCAAAAACAATAAATTTTTTTATTCTTTTTTTATTTATTTTATTTATTTTTTTTATTCTTTTTTTTTTACGCCGTGCATCATGCGTTATAAATGACATATTGAAATTATTTTGCGGGTCGCTACCATTACGGCGACACCAAATGTATATAGTTTTTTTTATATTTTACAGCGTTACCACGGATAAAATCACGTTTTTTTTTTATCGTTTATTGTTTGGGTTGCCATATTCTAAGAGCCCTAACTTATTTTTGCGTCAAAAAGGCTGTGTGAGGGCTTGCTTTTTGCGGGACGAGCGGTTGTTTATATTAGTACCATTTTGTGGTACATGCGACTTTTTCATCATTTTATCAAAAAATTTCTGGGAAGGCGAGGTGATCAAAAAAGTGTGAGTGGCATTATTGTTTATGGTGTTCACCGTGCTGGATTTTTTGTTTTACAGTTGGGGTCGTAACGGACGCGGCAACACCAAATATGTGTACTTTTTTAATGTTTTCAGTTTTTTCCTGTAATATAAGTTTTATTATGGGAAAAAAATGCTTTTTTTGTTTATGTAACGTGAAACTTTTTTTTTTTTTTTTTTAGTCAACATTTTTAGTAACTTTTTTTTTGTCCCACTAGAGGACTTGAAGGCCTGAAGCCCTGATTGCTATTCTAATATACTGCAGTACACACGTAGTGCAGTGTATTAGGGCACATTCAGACGTGGCGTTATTGCTGTTGAATTCTGCTGTGGACAGTCCGCAGTTAAATTCTGCAGCTGCCGTTTTTTGCATGTCTTTCTATACATTTTTAGGAAACTTAGCTCAGACGTTGCAGAAAATAACTGTGCGGAAACTAGGCTGCGGTGCAGATTCTTCCCTCCGCAGCATGCTCATTCCATTGCGGAGAAGAAGCTGACTTTCACTGCGGATCTCAGCATTTGCATTGCAAAGGCTGAAATCTGCAGCAAGTCTGCTGTGATATCCACAACGTCTGAATTACCTGTCAAATATGAAAATGTTGCTGCAAATTCGCAAAGAATCTGCAGCAACATTTTCAGCTGAAAAATTCCGCCATGTCTGATCATGGCCTTAGAGCTGTCAGTCATATACTGACAGCAAGCTTATTAGGTCCCATCTCTTGGGTGTGCTGGGCCTAATAGGCTTCTCTACTTGGCAACCAGGAGGCAATTGTTAGGCCTCCGGTTGCCATAACAACCATAGGCACCCTCGCAATCGCGTCACAGCAGTGTCGATGGAGTACAAACCATCGAAATGCTGTGGTCGCAATTGACAGCAGCATTTAGGGGGTTAATCGGCGAGGGTTGGACAACAGTCCAGTTCCTGCCGTTACAGCAGAGTTTCAGCTATGATATACAGCTGACACCCGCTGGTGATGGAGCAGGCTCAGCTTCTGAGCCTGCTCTATCACTGTCAAGGACAGTTACGCGACAATGCGCTAACCCCTTGGCGGCAGCGACGTAAATGTACGTGACATGTCGTAAAAGGGTTAATAACATATCTTCTATTTTCCTACATATATGGGGGGGTCACAGAAAAACTGTACAAATATTAGGTTGGGTTAGAAAGAAAATCACATTTTTATACTGAGTTAAAGTCTCCTTATATGTCTCACGCCTTACAATGGTGACTTTGGAACAGATTATCTGAAAAATTACGCAACTTTTTATATTGGTCCAGTTTTTATTATGTAAATAGAAAACAAATTGCTTATAGTCATAGCTGGAGGCTGGGCATTACCTGGCACTTGTACCCGCTTAGCATGTTAGAATTTGAACTGGCAGACTATTTGGGCCTCTGTAGATTTCCAGTGCAGCAGTCCTATACCATTCAGTTCTGCGCACATGACCCGTAAATACTGTGCGGTGGAAGAATTTATTAAGACTGGCATTCCAGTCCTAATAGGAAACAAGCGGAGTAAGATGCAACAAATTTCTTAAGAGGCGCATGCTAGATTTACGCTATAATTTACGCCAGTTTCTGGCACAAATAATAATAAATGCGTCGGGCCATAGGTTTATTTAAAAAAAGTGTCAAGGGCGACGAAAACGGCGCGACAGTCTAAATTTTTGTCACTTTTGAGCCGTTTACGATTTTTCTACGCCAGATAACAGGCGTAGAAAAGTTGTTAAATTCCTCCTATGTTTTTACATGTGATAATCAAAAGATAATAGTTCTAGAAAATGCTACTAGTACTATTTCTATTCCTATCCACACCACACATGGATCCTGCGGCAGGGTTGTTGGTGGAGTGATAGTTCAGATCTACCAGGTCTACACAGAACTTTATTCTTTTACAAGTGACTGTCATGAAGAGAGACTGAAGACCCGACTGAAAAGTAGAAGATGAAGCTCCAGATCTTAGTGCTCAGTGTAGGAATGACTCCCTCCTTGCACTCCACATATAAGAACACTACATATTTCTCCATGTGTAAATATCTTTATATACTATCTGTGTGTTCAGCAGCCAGTGACACACGGACTGCCCGCTAGAGCAGAAGACATGGAGCGCCGGCAAGAGAAAGAAGGCACCGGCGACATGAGTACCATGATGGCATCAGCACTGCTGGCCGGCTTCACTATAAGGGTATGTTCACACGTTGTGTAAACACTGCGGATTATATGCCACGTATTTCATTGTGTAAAATCCACAGAATAATACAGTAGCAGCAAAGTGGATGAGATGTAACCAAATCTCATCCAAACGTTGCGTAAAAAATCCACCAAAAATCTCTGAAATTGACCTGTGGTGCGGTTTTTCATTCCCCAGCATGTCAATCTGCTTTGGATCCGCTGCTTTTCTGTTGTGGGTTTTTCCCATTGAATTCAATTTTTGCGGCGGAAACAATGGGATTCCGTTACAAAATTTGCAATTCAGAAAAAAGAAAAAGCTTTTTGTCGTTTAAAATGAATAATAAGGTTTATACTTACCACCCAGGTGTTGTCATAGCGACTCATTCTTTTATTGTCCGTCCAGGCCAGGCTCCTGGAGTGACGTTTTATCTCATGTGACTGCTGCAGCGGTCACATGGGCTGTAGCTTTATCCCAGGAGGCCGCACTGCAAGGACAACACGGGGACGCGTCGCCATAACTATGTAGAACGGGCTTAAGTATAAGTGTTTTTTTTTTCTGCAGTGGACATTGCGCCTGAAAAACTGCACCACAATTTGGTGTGTTTTTTCGGCCGGAATTCCCTGCAGGTTCCAGGGCGGATATGCTGTGTACTTTTACGCAGCGTATCCGCCCTGTGTGAACATGGCCTTACTGTCAGTGTCTTTTATTACTTCATTTTCAATGTATAATTTATATAACCACACTAAATAATTGGTGTAGAAAAGCTGTTGAATTTCACCCTATGTTTTTACATGTTATAATAAAAAGATAATAGAAATAGTACTAGTAGCATTTTCTAGAACTATCCACACCACACATGGATCCTGCGGCAGGGTTGTTGGTGGAGATATAGTACAGCTCTGCCAGGTCTGCACAGAACTTTATTCTTTTACAAGTGACACAGTCCTGAAGGGAGACTGAAGACCCGACTGTAATGTAGAAGATGAAGCTCCAGATCTTACACCTCATGCACACGACCGAGTGTGCCGTCCGAGTCCCGTCAGTGATCCGAGGAAAGATAGGACATGTTCATCTATTTTTCCTCGGATCAGAGACTCCGACCATTTTTCATGCACCCGATTCACCTGATATAGTGAATGGGTCCGTGAAGACTATCGGGTGTCACTCGGATCCTTTCAAAAACGGCCTGAGTGGCACAACGGTCGTGTGCATGAGCCTTTAGTACCCAATGTAGGAATGACTCCCTCCTTGCACTCCATATATAAGAACACTACATATTTCTCCATGTGTAAATATCTTTATATACTATCTGTGTTTTCAGAAGCCAGTGACACACGGACTGCCCGCTAGAGCAGAAGGCATGGAGCAAGAGAAAGATGGAACCATGGACGTACCTACCATGATGGCATCAGCACTGCTGGCCTGCTTCACCAATACTGTCAGTGTCAGAGTCTTTTATGTCTGCATTTCAGTGTATAGTTTATATATATTGCAGCACTGGACACTTTATCACTGACCACATACCACTTCAGTATAGTAAGGCAGTCCTAAAAGAGAAATTCACTTCTACCCTACATATTGTTCCAAATATTAGCCGTTCTACTGACCACGGAGTACTTTTATATGTAAGTATTCCAGTGTACGCTGCCCTTTACATTCTATAGTATCCTATACTGCAGAATATGAAGAAGAGAAGGACAGAATTATGTAAATCGTGTCCTGGAGAGAACAAAACTCCACCATGTCCCTCCATTTCTCTGCAGCCATGAAGTAATAGATCTTCTCTGGTAATGCCAGTGACATCGGTAGTAATGTTCTGCATCCTAAGAGAATCACCTCACTGTTACAGCTTTATTCTTTATATCATTCCTTACACTAGATTCATACCGGTTACATTTATATTTTATCCATTATAAAATAATATCATATGTTCAGTATAATAAGGAAACCAGCACTTTCTGCAACTTTTATCAGGGCCAGTTTGAGGTGCCTGGGCAGTAAATCTGGTGGGTACCCATCATAATTGTAATTTTACGGGTACATGACAACTTTTTCTATAAGGTAAATCTGTATAGAAATGCATTTGTTGTCAGCCGTTTTATACCAGATAAAGCTCAGCACATGTAGTACAGGTTTCTATAGGAGCTAGTCTGTATACACGTGTACTGAGCTCCATGTGATATAAAATGATGGACAGAACATATACATTTCTATACAGACCAGTCCTTATAGAAACTGGTATATGATAAACCTTTTTCTACAAAGGGAAATCCGTGTAGAATTGAATGCACTTCTTGTGCAATATTGTAAATTACATATAAAACCTCTTACATGTTCTGAGTGGTCTATGTGATATAAATGGTGCCATTTCTACACAGACTAGCCCCTATAGAAACTGGCAAGTGCTAAACTGGTCTATCATATATCCTTTTTCTACAGGGGCAAGTCTGCAGAAATGTCCAGGTTTTCAACCATATAATACTGAATAGAGAGCCATAATATCTACCGTATATATCGGCGTACAAGACGACTTTTTACACCCTTAAAAAAATGTCAAAAGTGTGGGGTCGTCTTATATGCCGGATATTGTCTACATTAGGGATGCACGTTGCAGCCGCACAGCTCAGTATAGTGACACATGAATGTATGGGAGCGCGGCTGCGGCTGTGTAATTCAGCCACAGCCCCGCTCCTGAGTCAT